>NW_003852415.1:589549-590139 GCF_000181295.1 Otolemur garnettii
TGTTTGGCGGGTCCGGGCTGGGGATTCGAACCCGCCACCTTAGGTGTACGTGGCTGGCGCCTTAGCCGGTTGAGCTATAGGCACCGAGCCTCAGAGCCCAGATTTAAATACTACACTGTAGTAATTCTGCTTGCGTATGACTCTTCTGTGTTAAATGCTGTATTTATTTATTTATGTTTTTTATGGGACGAGTCTCACTATGTTGCCCTCGGTAGAGTGCTATGAGATCACAGCTCATAGCAACCCCAAACTCTTGGGCTTAAGCGATTCTCTTGCCTCAGCCTCCCAAGTAGCTGGGACTACAGGTACCCGCCACAATGCCCGGTTATTTTTTTGTTGTAGTTGTCATTATTGGTTAGCTGACCTGGGCCAGGTTCAAACCTGCCAGCCCCAGTGTATGTGGCTGGTGCCCTAACCACTGACCTATGGGCACCAGGCCTGTGTTAGTGCTATAAATGCAGACATTCTTGACAGATAAATAACCCATTAAATTCAAATATCTTAACAGGAATGATCTTATAAAATCTGTGTAACAGAAGAAATGGGGCAATATGAACTTATCTGAAATTAGGGAAACAAGAAGGGGAAGT
>NW_003852415.1:590915-594538 GCF_000181295.1 Otolemur garnettii
CTACTTGGGAGGTGGAGGCAGGAGAATCGCTTGAGCCCAGGAGTTAGAGGTTGCTGTGAGCGATGATGCCACAGCGCTCTACCCAGGGCGATAGCTTGAAGCCCTATCTCAAAAAAAAAAAAGATTTAAGAGCTACCTAAAGATATGAGGCACACATAAAATATATATGACACACTACACATGCATGAGGCATTCAATATTCATGAGGTCTTAAATAAGCCACTCAACTGGTGATCTCTCTAGTCCCTCATGTCCTTTGCCAAATAAAACCAATCTAATGGACTAATGGGTGAGCTAATATACTGGTCAGGTGTACCTGCCCCTGGTCCTCTCCAAATTGGGCAAATTTGTGTGATGTCCCAAGCAGCTCTGCCTTTGTACTCCCTTGACCAAATATAAGCTCTAGTATCTGTAACTACCCCATCAATGGCAGACTATATGAACTCATGCAAGTGCAACCCACAATTGAGGAAGTGTGGCCTTTCCAACCTGTTTGTACCCTATCTGTGTGTTCAGATCTCTTCTCTCTTTTCCCTTGCTTCTTGCCCTGAGTTCTAAAGTGATTCACTGTGTTAATCCAGAAAATACACTGAATCTTTCTGAGTACCAGTTGCATCCTGTGTAAAAGGGAAATAATACTATCTGTATTGAAAAGTTCTAAGGATAAAATGAAGTGAGATATGAGGGCTAAATAAATAGATTGACTAAATCATGTGACCTGGGCATGTTAAATTGAGCTGCAAAATTTCTGTTATGTGACCTATCTGTGACCTCTGGGGTAGCTTGCCTGGTAATATACTTGGAGGCTACCATTGCATCAATGTAATTTCCCACATTCATGGTGCCTAGCACAGTGCCTTCTCCATAGCCTAGTTAAAAATACCTAATTCTACCTGTATCTACTCTGATTACTAAACAAATTCTTAACTCCCTCTTCCCAACCCCCACAAAAGAAGACTGCTATGGAAATCTGGTTTCCCATCTCTTACCTGTAAGATGGTGCTGTCTGCAAATCCAAACCCATCTTTTAATAGGGCTGTGATATAGGCTAGATCCATGCACAGAAAAGGACTGCCGGAGGTGAAGTTTCCCAAGTTATCACACACTAGAAGTGAAAGTGAGTGAACAGTGGAGTTCAAATTTGCACTTAACTGAGAAGTGGAGGATTATTTCTAAATATAGACAGAGGTAGAATAAGCAAAGCAGAAGTCTTCATTTGGTTATATTAAGCCTGGGTCTCCTAGAGACTAGACTGTGCAACTGATTGGCTCTGAAAGACTGTAGTTTCTTAAGAGTTTGCATATTTCTGGTGTGATATCTACTCAAATTTACATGGGTCCTCGTTTGTTTGCTAAGTTTCTATTACTTATTGTGGAGGCTTAGTTCTAAGTCTCTTATTTATTATTAATGCCGAGGCCCAGAAGACAGGGAAATACCATTCAGGTCTACACTAGATAAGATAATTTGCATTTAATTTAATTAATTAGTTAATTTATTTTTGAGACAAGAGTCTCACTATGTTGCCCTGGGTAGAGTGCTGTGGCATCACAGCTCACAGCAACCTCCAACTCTTGGACTTAAGTGATTCTCTTGCTTCAGTCTTCCAAGTAGCTGGGACTATAGGTGTCTGCCACAACACGCGGCTATTTTTTTTGGTACAGTTGTCATTATTATTTAGCTGCCTGGGCCAGGCTCATACTACCAGCCTCAGTGCATGGCTCTGTAACCACTGTGCTACAGGCGCTCAGGGCATGGCTCTGTAACCACTGCGCTACAGGCGCTGAGCCAAGATCATTTGTATTTTAGATTGACTCTCTCAAGGAAGCCTCCATGGCTATTTCCCAGGTATTCTGATGTTCAATGTTTCATTAACACTGATGAGAGTATTTCAATTTTTTAAAAATTAAGGAAAGAAGAAATGTAGAAAGAAGATTAAGGGTTATAGCATTTCCCCAAAGCCTCTTTTATTCCCATGTTCTTTCCCAGAATTCTATGCTACCTAATGCTTAAAAAAAAAAATTTTTTTTTAAATTTAAGATAGGGTCTTACTCTGCCACCCAGACTAGAGTGCCATGGGATCAGCCTAGCTCACAGCAACTTCAAACTCTTAGGTTCAAGCGATCCTTTTGCCTCAGCCAGGCAGAGATAGGGTCTCATTTTGTTGCCTAGGCTAGAGGGCAGTGGCTCTTCTCAGGTGAAATCATGGTGTACTGCAGCCTCAAACTCCTGATCTCAAGCAATCCTCTGCTTTAGCCTCTTACCTCAGCCTTCAGAGTAGCTGGGACCACAGGCATGCACCAGTGCACTGGGCTATCACCTGATGCTTTTAACTCATAGCAAAGACTAGAAGATCCAGAAAGGAAACCAGCCTTCTGGGTTGGGTGATGGTTCATGCCTGTAAACCTAGCACTCTGGGAGGCAGAAGCAGGAGAATTGCTTGAGCGCAGGAGTTTGAGACCACCCTGAACACAGGCAAGACCCTGTCTCTACCAAAAACAGAATTAGCTGGGTGTTGTGGCAGATGCCTGCTGTCCTAGCTATTTGGGAAGCTGAGGCAGAATGATCACTTGAACCCAAGAGTTTGAGGTTGCTGTGAGCTAGGCTGATCTCACGGCACTCTAGCCTGGGTGCCAGAGTGAAACCCTATCTCAACAAAAAAAAAAAAAAAAAAAAGAGAGGAAACCAGCTTTCTGATAGGCTGATAGGCTTTCTGAGCTGACTGAGGTGCTTTAGGTCACTAGAGTTGCAAGCACAGCCTCAAAGGCTTGCCTTTAAAGGCTTCCCCCAACACTTACCTTCCCTGGCTTTTCTTTCAAAATCTTCAACTTTTAAAACACCCCCCTTTTCATAATCTGAAATGAAACAGAATGGTAGATGTTATCAAAAAGCCTTCAATGAAACATAAAGAAGTTCATTCTAGTGATGTTTATCATAATGAAAAACTGGAAATCTTAGAGAAACATTAGAGAACAGGATAAACATGACATATTCATACAATATAATCTATGCAGCCTATTTTATTTATTTCAATATATTTCATGTTATGTGCATTTAGTTACAGTAAAAAAAAAAAGAAAGGCACATCAGTAGCCAGGCATGGTGGCTCACACCTATAATCACTCTGGTAGGCTAAGGCAGGTGGATTGCTTGAGCTCACAAGTTCAAAAACAGCCTGAGCAAAAGTGAGACCCCATCTACTAAAAATAGAAAAACTGAGGCAAGAGGATTGCTTGAACCCAAATTAGAGGTTGCTGTGAGCTATGACACCACGGCACTCTACCCAGGGCAACAGCCTAAGACTGTCTTAAAAAAAAAGAACCCCACACACACATACACACACAAAGAAACACATGGGTAAATAAGAACTTAATTCATATCTCTCAAGCCAAGAGACAGATCATGTATGTACCTTCTGACAGTAAAACAAAAGCATTCCTTTGTGTTAGGAAAAGAAGTTATCATAAAGGGGGAAAAGTCTTTTTGGGGTGATAGATTCATTATCTTAAATGTGACAGATATAGGTATACATGACAAAACTTAGCAAACTGGCTCGGCGCCTGTGGCTCAAGTGGCTAAGGCACCAGCCACATACACCTAAGGTGGTGGGTTCGAATCCAGCCCGG
>NW_003852415.1:594819-595873 GCF_000181295.1 Otolemur garnettii
AACCTACCACCTCTGGTATATGGGGCCAGTGCCCTACTCCTTTGAGCCACAGGAGCTGCCCAAGATATTTTTTAAAGAGACATCATATGGGCAGTGCCTGTGGCTCAGTGGGTAGGCGCTGGCCCCATATACGAGGGTAGTGGATTTAAACCCAGCCCCGGCCAAACTGTAATAAAAAAAATAGCTGGGCATTGTGGCAGGCACCTGCAGTCCCAGCTACTTGGGAAGCCAAGGCAAGAGAATCGCCCAGGAGTTGGAGGTTGCGAATTGCCCAGGAGTTGGAGGTTGCTGTGAGCTGTGTGACACCACAGCACTCTACCAAGGGTGATAAAGTCAGACTCTGTCTCTACAAAGAAAAAGAAAAAAAAAGACATCATGTATAGTTCTTCAGGTTATCTACCTCCAAAAGATTCTACATCATATTCACCCTTCCATTTGAGTGACTGGTGCCACTCAACAACCAGCACTGGAAAAGAGTTGAGTAATTGTCTAAAGCATTTCAAGTGCTTCTTTTGAGGTGGGCCACAGTCCTGCTCACTTTCCTCTATGGACTAACACCTGGGGAGAACTCACCAATCATGTCTGTGTCAGCAGCTCTATCATAATAGTAAGAGAAAGCATAGAAGGAACTTCTTTGGACCTCCTCTGGCTGGTGAAGTTTTCCTTGTACCACCCTTAGGACTTCGGCGTAGCAGGGCTCAAAGCCCATCTCCCCTGCCAGGGCAAAGGTGCACAGGGGTAAAGTAAGGACAGTGATAGGGGAGGAGGCCACTCTCTGAGGCAAGCTGCTGGAGACAAGGAGGGAACAGGAGGAGGATAAAGAAAACCAGAAGGCTGGCTCGGCACCTGTGGCTCAAGTGGCTAAGATGCCAGCCACATACACCTATGGTGGTGGGTTTGAATCCAGCTCAGGCCCGCCAAACAACAATGACAGCTGCAACCAAATAAAACAGCCAGGTGTTAGGGTGGGCGCCTGTGGTCCCAGCTGCTTGAGAGGCTGAGGCAGGAGAATCACTTGAGTCCCTGGCTTTTCTTTCAAAATCTTCAACTTTTA
>NW_003852415.1:596452-603128 GCF_000181295.1 Otolemur garnettii
GTCCCAGCTACTTGGGAGGCAGAGGCAGGAGACTCACTTGAACCCAGGAGTTGGAGGTTGCTGTGAGCTGTGATGCCATGACACTCTATCCAGGGCAACAGCTTGAGGCTCTGTCTCAAAAAAAAAAAAAAAGGTCCAGGTTGAGAACACCAGACAAAGTCTCACTCTGTTGCTCTGGATAGAGTGCTATGACATCATCATAGCTCATAGCAGTCTCAAACTCTTGGACTTGAGCAATCCTCTTGCTTTAGCCTCCCAAGTAGGTGAAACTACAGGTGCCTACCACAACGCCCAGTTAATTTTTCTACTTTTAGTAGAGATAGGGTATCATTCTTGATCAGGCTGGTCTTGAACTCCTGAGCTCAAGCAATTCACCTGCCTCAGCCTCCCAGAGTGCTAGGATTATAGATGTGAGCCACTGTGCCTGGCCAGAACACATTTCTTTTTCACTTGTGGCTACACACAGACTCAATCTTCACCACCATAGCCTTTAATTCCCAGCTCAAGTGATCCTCCCATCTCAGCCTCCTGAGTAGCTGGGACTATAAGCACGTACCAGCTCAGCTTAGAATAGGTTTCTATGGATCAATGACACTTGGCAAAGGAAAGAGAAAATGATGCAGAATAGCAGTTGCCCTGTTTGCCTTCAACTCCCATTAATCTTTGGAAGCATACCAAGATTCTTTGGAACAAGTCTACACAGTTTGATAAGCTTCTGGTGAGCTCTAGAGAAAGTTTCCAGTGGGATTTTTCCAGAATTTCTACTGTACAAGTAATTTTAATTAGTGAAAAAAACATCACTTGCCTTCTTGGTTTCCACCATACTGGTATTTCACACCTCCAAAGATCCACTCTGCTTCCAACGACCTCGGTAGACAGGCACTTCGGAAAGTGTGTCCATCAATACCTGAAACAAACCAGGGAACAAAGTTAAGAGGTAAGTATGTGAGCAAGAAGGGGGAATGCAAATAAGAATCCACTAGGGCTAAAAGGAATCACCAAAGGTGCTGAGCCTTACAATCTTATGAAATTAGTTCCATGATTATATTCTGTGATAAGAATTCTTAACTCAGGCAAGATAGACTTTCTGGGGTTGGTGAATTCTACCAAAACTAGAAGCAAATTTTCATGCACTTGTGCATTTTTTTTGTGATGTGGCTTTTATCACATCTCAAAAAAGTTTGAAACCCACAACAATACAGCAAGTTTTCTCCTTTCTAAACACAGGAAAAAATATCTTCCTTGGGTGGCACCTGTGGCTCAGTGAGTGGGGCGCTGGCCCCATATACCGAGGGTGGTGGGTCCAAACCTGGCCCTGGCCAAACCACAACAAAAAAATAGCTGGGCA
Organism: Otolemur garnettii; assembly: GCF_000181295.1. Lineage (NCBI taxonomy): Eukaryota > Metazoa > Chordata > Mammalia > Primates > Galagidae > Otolemur > Otolemur garnettii. The sequence continues at coordinate 597,801 of NW_003852415.1, forward strand.
CTGTGGCAGGCACCTGTAGTCCCAGCTACTCAGGAGGCTAAGGCAAGAGAATCGCCTAAGCCCAAGAGCTGGAGGTTGCTGTGAGCTGTGACGCCACAGCACTCTACCAAGGACGATAAAGTGAAACTCTGTCTCTTAAAAAAAACAACAGACTCGGCGCCTGTGGCTCAAGCGGCTAAGGCGCCAGCCACATACACCTAAGGTGGCGAGTTCTAATCCCCAGCCCAGCCCGCCAAACAACAATGATGGCTGCAACCAAAAAAAAAATGGCCGGGCGTTGTGGCGGGCACCTGTAGTCCCAGCTACTTGGGAGGCTGAGGCAGGAGACTCGCTTGAGCCCAGGAGTTGGAGGTTGCTGTGAGCTGTGATGCCATGGCACTTTACCCAGGGGGATAGCTTGAGGTTCTGTCTCAAAAAAAAAAAAAAAACTAAAAAAGAAAATACCTTCTTTGTTGGTTGCTGAGAGGCTTAAATACACTTAAAGATGTTTTGTGAATTCTGAAATACAATATAGTCATCATCCCCATAAAAGTTCCGAGCCAAGCACTGTACAAAGTATATTAAATGCAAAATCTTATTTAATGTGAGGAAAGGGCCACATAAAGGTTAACTAACTCGTCCCAACTCACAATGCTGGGACTGAAATCAGTTCTACTTGATCCTAACTATAAGAGATGAATGAAGCTGCTCAGTTATTCCACTCTGCAAGTAGATGGACACAGCTTCCTGCACCTCCCATATAAAGCTACGGGCTTGAACAAGCTCCTGCCAGATGCTCTTTGAACCCTGAATTTCTGCAGATGCTTCAGCCCCCTGGACACAGGCTGTTCCCTCTATATAGACATTATTCTAAAAATGGCTAGTGGCTTGGCACCTGTGGCTCAAGTGGCTAAGGCGCCAGCCACATACACCTAAGATGGCGGGTTTGAATCTAGCCCTGGCCCGCCAAAACAACAATGACGGCTGCAAACCACCCTCCCCCTGAAAAAATAGCCAGACGTTGTGGCAGGCACCTGTGGTCCTAGCTACTTGGGAGGCTGAGGCAGGAGACTTGCTTGAGCCCAAGACTTGGAGGTGCTGTGAGCTGTGATGCCACAGCATTCTACCCAGGGGGACAGCTTGTGGCTCTGTCTCAAAAAAAAAAGGCTAGTAATACATACGAAAACTTCTGAACTTATAAAATAAAAAATAATTTGCTATTATGAGGTCCATTACACAATATATGCTTCCCAATTCAACCTGAGCCTTTCCTCCATAGAATCGCTGCCAAGGAAAGGAAGAAGAAAGCTGAGTATTTGTGTCACTCTCACGATCCCTCACTCAGAAGATACCCATACAAACCTTGTGTTTCCAGGGCTCCCAGAGTTGCTAGTCTTGCAGCTTTCAATCCAAATCCCAAGTAACTGTAAAATATAGGATTGACCAATTTCATGCTGGTTGTGAACTTCTCTACTTTAAAGCTATCTTTTCAAAAGTAACATGGTTTCTGTTTGCTTCCTCTCTGTAACCTATTCAACTCATGTGGTCAACAAGAAGTAATTTCTGCATAGTTTGGATCAAGACTACACAGTTAAGAATTCCCCATAACTTTGATTCAAAAGCCAGAGACAGTGACAGTTCCTAGGGTCCCACACTAGCAAGCATCCCTAGAAAAGTCTCATTAGTTTAGCCCTAGCCCCAAATTGGATCACATTCCATGCTGGATTTTGAACATCTGAAGACCAGGAGTTGATATGGAGCTTTGGCTGAGCCTTCTCCAAGTGTCTTCACCCTAGAGAAAACTTTTGACTCTTAAGTTACCTAATTTTGAATGCAAGCAGGAAGAAGCCTCTTCGGTCCCTAAAGCTTTGGTAAGTAGCTTGGGTTTATTGGTAAAAACTTTGTAAGGCTGATCAGGTGTAATGACAGATTTGAGAATGCTCTGAAAAGTTGAGAGAACCATACAAAGTGAAATATTATTCTTCCCTGCCCCCCCTTCTCACCTATGTGTATAGAGCTTATAAGTGCTGTTAAACATCTCAAAAGAAGTGAGGTAGCCCCTAGGTGTTTGTTCCAAGGTTTTCTGCAAATCAGAAAAAGCAAAAGAATATTCAGAATCTACAAGTATTTGAAGATAATATCACCAGTATCTCTGTCCCTCCCCCTAAAAATCAGAGATGGAGACAGACTATGCTACTAATCTCATAAGGCTTTAAAAAGGCTTTAAAAATCTAAGGAACACTGGACAGTGAGAGGGGAAGTAAGGGAAGTCCACCCAGTCGTTAAATGACTCTATTCACTCTATCTGTGATGAAGCTGCCATCTGAAAATGAGGAGCCACTTCCTTAGCACCATGCCTGCCAAGTGCACTGCTAACCAGACCTTCATGTAAATGACTCACCTCAAACTGGGGCAGGAATGTGATTTGAGTGGAGGCCCCCCCCAGGTCCAGGGTCCCCACGGTCTCCTGGTTGTGGCCATGCAGCTGACCTGTCAATGAGAGTCAGCTCTAAATATCCTCCACATGCTGGACAGTACAACACTCGTCTGTCTGCAATGTCTCTCCTGCCCTTTTCATTCACTGAAGGTGTTCTAAAAATACTCCACTGCTCCCCAGACCTGAGGCTGCAGATGAGTATAACTTAGAAGGACTCTTGCTGCAGCTGAGGCCTTGAAGCCAGGCTATAAACATCAACTTCCTTTTTTTTTTTTTTCCAGAAAGAACAATATAGAAAGAAAGAAATAAAAGGATTTTATTCTTCTGATCATGCATGTGAAAGCCAGTTAAGGTCTTAAGATAAACTTACCTGTCAGAAAATTCACAGTAACCCAAGCTAATATGCCTTAAAAAGAGAGAAAGACAAGATTACATCTCAGAGCACTTTTTCCCTCTTTCCTGGCCCCATGTACGTTCCTCTCTCTTTTCTGATTCCAGAGCACACGTTTCCCTTTCCACCCGCTTCAATTTCCTGCTTTCCCATTCTTCCAGCTTATTGGTCTCTCCTTACTTAGTTCCTTCCTTTTTCTTCAGCACTCCATCCCTGTTCCCAATTCTATTAGTTAAAACTTTCACTGACCCTGCTTTTCTCCCTTAAGAATATATAACAACACCTCTCCCACCTTCATAGGATCCGTCCATGATGCTAACACTGTCCTTTGGCACCAGGAAAGGTGACTTCCTGAAGATCTCCTTTACCTAGACAGAAAGGGAAAATGTGGGTTCCCTAAGGCAGTAAAGTACACTTCCATTATTTTGACTGTGTCCTATAAAGCTTATAAAACTACTCTGTTGGTAAAATTTTAGCAAAACTCAATTCCTTTGCCCTAAGAAACTAGAGAAGAAACTAGACAAGCTATTAACAGTTTCCTGCAAAAACACAAGGATTCCTTTAACTTTAAAGTAAAGTTCAACCAAACCATCTAAATTTATAGGTGACTTGGACCTAAGAAAGGGCATGTAGCTGACCTTGTGAGCTCAAGCCAGGATCCCGTCATTTTCTAAAAAACACTGATTAATTTTAACTGGACACACACTGGGCACCGAGAGGATGAGCAGGTGAAACTGTTGATGGAGGAGCTCAAGTGTTGAGGTCCTCTACTCCAAGCTCTGCAGGTTCTATGCATGGTTGGGGCCTCTATAGAGTTTAGGGAGACCTCAAATCTAGACTTATGGATTCTATTTTAGGAGATGGGAATGAAGATATCACACGAACACTCAACTCTACATAATACAGGCCAATGACGTGGGTGTTGTGTCTCATTTGTATATGATTATCATGGGAAGGGAAGAATTTTCCAAAAAGGAATAACAACTCCAGTATGCCTGTTTTTCTTATTTCTGAAGGGATGAAATATATCCTATCCCCGAGAACCCTGGACTCTGTTTCCACGGGGAAAAGCCAGTTAAGTGATCTATGAACAAGCTTTTAAGGAGAAGATAGATAAGCAAACAGGAATAAGAAAAGAGAGTTTCCACTTTTGTCTTTTCCACTTTTCTGTCTTGCCCCACAGCTTGTTCTCAATGCAGCAGCCAGATTGGTGCTTTGAAAATGGATGTCCTATCATGTCTTTCCTTAGCGTCTGGTGGTTTCCCTCTTAGAGAAAAAGCCAAAGGCTTCACACTGGCCTTATAACAATTCCCACCACACCTCCTCTGACCTCTCCTACTTCCCTCTTTATTTTTTTTAAATTTCAGATTAATATGAGGGTATAAACAATTAGGTTATACTGTTTGCATATGTTAGGTAAGGGCACTGTTGTAGTTGTACCCCTCACCCAGGAGGTATGTCATGTACCCTTATATTGTGCCCACTAGGTGAGAGCACACCAATCCTACTTTCCTCTTAACATTCACTCCACTCTAGCCAGGCTCACTTCTTGGATGCTATTCCTAACACAATAAGCCTGTGGCATTTGCACCTGCTATTTCTTTAGCCTGGAATATTCTTCCCACAAATATCTTGTGTAACTTGCTTCTTCATTCCCCTCAGAGCTCTGATCTTACCAAACAGGTCTTCCTTGACTGCCCTGCTTAAAACAGCATTCCCCCCACACCATCACCAGGAGTCCCTACCTGCCTTACTCTGCTTTCTTTTTCTCCATAGCACCTACAGCACATAACATACTCTGTACTGGCTTGTTTAGTTGTTTATTCTGTCTTCCTGACAATAGAATATAAGCTTGAGGAGGGCAAAGACCATTTTGCCTTTTTTTTTTTTCCCTGATGAATGGGTTCCCAGAAACTTCACCAGCACTCAGTCGACATTAAGCATTCATTTGTTGAATAATAAATGAATTAATGAATGAGGAATGAGGTATTCAGGTTCTCACACAGACATAACAGACTGGTTGTCTTTGGGCAAGGGACTTATGCTTTCTGTCCTGACAGAGGAAAATGGATTTAGAGGATTGAATTACCACACCTGTAATACGGAATTCTGTCTTGCTGTGATTTTTTTTGTTATGAGATCCTGCCTATAAATATTCTTCTCGATATGAAATTTAAATCCTATTAATTTACCTGTTTATTGCATGATAAATAAGTGATACATAAAAAATAATGAATTTAACAAAACTTTCTATACTTAAATTTTTTATCTGAGTAAGAATAAAGTTGAAATAGATGATTTTGGCTTGGCGCCTGTAGCTCAAGCGGCTAAGGCGCCAGCCACATACACTTAAGGTGGCGAGTTCGAATCCAGCCAGGGCCTGCCAAACAACAATGACGGCTGCAACCAAAAAATAGCCGGGCGTTGTGGCGGGTGCCTGTGGTCTCAGCTACTTGGGAGGTGGAGGCAGAAGACTAACTTGAGCCCAGGAGTTAGAGGTTGTTGTGAGCTGTGATGCCAC
>NW_003852415.1:604129-613114 GCF_000181295.1 Otolemur garnettii
AGTGAGACTCTGTCTCAAAATTTGAGAGTGACTGTTAAAAATATAAATGGCTATAACAAGAGCCCAGAATCATCACAGTGCTTTAGTGACAGTGGAATACTAAAGATAGCAGTCATACTCTAAAAGGTTAAAAACTCACAAAGAAGATACCCATATAGGGAAAAGGATGAAATTACCCAAGACACAGATTTCAAAAATTACCTCAAAGAGCAGAGCCTGGGCTTTCTGTTCTGGCAGCAAGCGCAGTCCCGCTGTTGCCTTCAGCACCACTGGGGTCCTTTTCCAGTGACTTCGGGGGATTGAGTCTTTGGCCACCTCTAAGAGTTCTTGAACAGTCTCAGCACCCTTCAAAAGAGATGGTCTATTTATCCAGTGAACATCCTATTTAGTGGCACCAGTCTATTCCCTCAGTACGCTTTGGGGGAGCAACAAGAGTAAGTGGCAGAAAGCTCCATGCCCTCTCTGTGCTGTAGGAGCAGAAACCTAGAGAAGCAGGCCACACTGAAGAAGAGAATCCATTTCATTTTGATAGTTATAATAAATATCATTCTTTTCTTTCCTTTTTTTTCCTCTAAAAATCATTCTTTTCTAGAGGTCACTTAAGTTTACTATTATTTTATATCTCATATAAATTAGCTTTAGGCCACAGAGTCAGGTATAGTGAAGGAACACAGGAGGTACAGACAGAAGATCTGCTTGCTAACCCCGAAGCTTAATACAGTAATAGGGGCTGCTACTTTCGTCATGTGTGAGATGAAAGATATGCCTTATAACACCATTAAACTATTGTGCACACGAGGCAGAGTTGTGTGGCACCCACACAATGCTAGCTATAGCTATCTTCATCTTATACTTTTTTTCTTCCCAGAGACAGGGTCTTGCTCTATCCCCCAAGCTAGACTGCAGTAGTCTGATCACTGCTTATTGCAAACTCAAACTCCTGGGCTCAAGCAACTCTCCTGCCTCAGCCTCCTGGGTAGCTGGAACCATACCCGTGCACCATCACACTTGGTTAATTTTTTTCTATTTTTTATAGAGACAGAGTCTCATTCTTGCTCAGGTTTGATGTTAAAGACTCTTTTTGTTGTTGTTGTTTGTTTTTTAATAGACTCTGTCTCACTTTATCACCCTCTGTAAAGTGCCGTGGCATCACATAGCTCACAGCAACCTTCACCTCCTGGGCTTAGGCTATTCTCTTGCCTCAGCCTCCCAAGTAGCTGGGACTACAGGTATCTGCCACAATGCCCAGCTATATTTTTGTTGTTACAATTTGGCCGGGACTGGGTTTGAACCCGCCACACTTGGTACATGGGACCGGTACCCTACCCACTGAGCTACAAGCACCACCCTAGATGTTAAACTCTTAAAGATCTCCCTAAGGACAGAACAAATTTGTCTCATTTTGCATTTCATCACTTACATGTGTGCCACACACCAGATGCTCAAATGAAACCGTTACATTAAATCTACTATTTCCCTGAGAGAACATTTATTCCGACAATGCACTGCCCCATAATCATTATTATCAGCAACTACAATACAATCATCTTTTCTAAATGTCAAATCACTGTCTGATAATGTAGTTGCTTTCAATAGCTACTAATTTTCTAGAACGTTTGCCATTTGTGTGCTACAAAATTGAGATATATTTTCTCAGTTCCCCAAACTTAAACCATTTTTAACATCAGGTTTTCCCTTGGGTAATGATCATTCAAATAGATACTGAATAATAAATACTTTTATATCTGCTCCCAAAGTTTAACATTCTACTTTATTCTATTTCATTTCAATATAGCCTCAAACACACTGGAGGATATAAGATATTATGGGTACTCAAATGTAAAATATAGTCACTGCAAACTTTCCATTCATCCCTACTACCAAAGAGTTTTGTCATCATGGGCTATTGCCTAATTTCTTGAGTAGAACCATACTGCTCTCCTGCATCAGGGCACTCTAAAATTCACTGGTCTCCAGCCCCTCAGCTGCCATGTTTATACATTGTAGCCTATAAAACCTCATGACTATCTCCCTCATTTACACAAACCCATGCAGTTGATTGCTTCAACTCAAAACCTTAAACAAGAAATATACAAGGAACTATCTCCTAAAAGCTACTGTCATCCCTGCGTGGCCACAATCTATTTTCCAGCCTCCTTCCACCCAGCCCTCATGAGTTATCCCTGAGGTTAGTAGAGGAGAGAAAACTGACCTCCACACATGACTTCAATCTCATTAGTGATTAGTATGAGATATTTAACGACAGAGGCACTGTCAAATTATCAAGGTACTGCAAATCTAAACCCCAAAGCGTAAGAAACTCACCGGCTAGGGCACTGGCCACATACACCAGAGCTGGCAGGTTCAAACCCGACCAGGGCCTGCCAAAACAAACAATGACAACTACAACAAAAAAATAGCCAGGCGTTGTGGCGGGCACCTATAGTCCCAGTTACTTGGGCTGCTAAGGCAAGAGAATCACTTAAGCCCACGAGTTTGAGGTTGCTGTGAGCTGTGATATCATAAGACTCTACTGAGGGTGACAAAGTGAGACTTTGTCTCAAAATAAAAAAAAAAAAAAACAGAAAAGAAAAAAAAGAAACTCACCTGCTTAGGTTGATCTACGAAAGCAGAAAGTCCTGGCTTCACAGAATCAAAAATTTCCCCTTCTAGAATTGGAAGCTGTCCTAGTTTGTCCATGGAACAAAACAGAGAAGACAGCAAGCTGATTACCAAAAGTTAGGCTGCTTCTGACACTGGCTCTGTAAACATTCCTATTACGTACTAGATTTATCTGCCCTCCCCCTAAGCTATTCCCAAAATCCAATTTATGCAGAATACCTAGCAGGAGTACTGGAGAGGGGAACTAGAGAAAACCCTGAGGGTCCGCTGCCATTTCTCTGGTGGACATCTAGCTCCTACTTCTTTCCCCAGGCTCTCTAGGCAACCTGAGAAAAGAACACTGACAACTCAAAAATAATATTCAGGGCTCGGTGCTTGTGGCTCAAGTGGCTAAGGCACCAGCCACATACACCTAAGGTGGAGGGTTCGAATCCAGCTTGGCCTGCCAAACAATGATGGCTGCAACCAAAAAAAAAAAAAAAATAGCTGGGCGTTGTGGCAGGCACCTGTGGTCCAGCTACTTGGGAGCCTGAGGCAGGAGACTTGCTTGAGCCCAGGAGTTGGAGGTTGCTGTGAGCTGTGATGCTATGGCACTCTAACCCAGGGGACAGCTTGAGGCTCTATCTCAAAAAACAAAACAATCTTCAGAATCCTTTCAGCCCCTGTCCAAGGATGTCAGTGAAACTCGCATTTGATTCTTCTCCTAGGACCATCCCCAATATTCTGGAGCCCTGGAGTATTAACCACTTTTAGAGAAGAAGAAAAACAAATTACAGCCATTCTTGGACATACGAGTTTCAGAATACATGCAGCCCAAATATCTCATAATTTCAAAATGAATTAAACCACATGTTCAGTTATAGTCCACAGTGTTCTCTGAAGGACATTCACTATCTCTCCAATTCTGTAATTTACATCATGAACTCTCAGCAGGAGATACTAAATTGTGAATTACCAGACTCTGGTAAGGGTCCCGTTTGCATTTACCTGGTGTTTTCTGTACAAAGGTATAAACATGAATTCTAGTTCCAGTGCTCCCTGCGTCAAACATAATTCCATACAAGATGCTGGCACTGACATTGATGGGGCACATGGAAGACAGGAAGACACCCTCAAACCAAGTCTGTTGGTCCCTGTGGAAGACAGTGCTGCAAACACAGGATACCACCAGCATGAAAAAGACTGCACCCTGGGAAGTGGCCATTCTTTTCTCACGGTGTGGTTGGGTCTAGGGTTTTGTTGAAGCAGCAGTCTTGTTCACACACCTGCAGTGGCTTACAGGATAAAAACATACAAGATTAGACCAACTGGTTTTTTTGGCTACACCTTTAAAAGAATAAACACGTTGTGCCCAAGGGGTTCCTTTTTTATTTCTAATAGCAAGTACAATGAGCTAACCTAGGATAATGTGGGCTCTTAGCACCTTTTCTGAAGGATATCTGGTTCCATAAGGAAACTTGAGATTTAAAATATATTTTCTGGCTGGGAGCAGTGTTTCATGCCTAAAAATCCCAGTACTCTGGGAAGCTGAAGAAAGAGGAGTGACTGAGGCCAGGATTTCAAGAACAGCCTGGGCAACAGAGCAAGACCATGTCTCCACACACACACAAAAAAATTAATAATAAGGAAAAATAGAGGTGGCGCCTGTGGCTCAGTAAGTAGGGCGCTGGCCCCATATACTGAGAGTGGCAGGTTCAAACCCGGCCCCAGCCAAACTGCAACAGAAAAATAGCTGGGCGTTGTGGCAGGCGCCTGTAGTCCCAGCTACTCAGGAGGCTGAGGCAAGAGAATCGCCTAAGCCCAAAAGTTGGAGGTTGTTATGAGCTGGTTGCCATGGCACTCTACTGAGGGCAATAAAGAGAGACTGTCTCTAAAAAGAAAAAAGAAAAAAGAAAAAGAAAAATTAGGCTGGGTACGGTAGCTTACACCTGTATTCCTGGCCCTCTGGGAGCCTGAGGTGGGTGGATTACCTGAGTTCAAGAGTTCAAGACCAACCTGAAAAAGAGCAAGACCTGTCTCTACTAAAAGTAGAAAAACTAGCTGGAAAAGAAAAAAGAAGAAAAACAAACAAACAAAAAATGGGCACCCGTAGCTCAGTCATTAGGGTGCCAGCCAACATGTACCGGGGCTTGCTAAACAAACAAATAAAAATAGCCAGGTATCATGGCAAGCCACAGCACTCTACAGAGGGTGACAAAGTGAGACTGTCTCAATAAGAACAAAAACAAAGGGTGGTGCCTGTGGCTCAAGGAGTATGGCGCCGGCCCCATATGCAGGAGGTTGTGGGTTCAAACCCGGCCCCAGCACCCCCCCCAAAAAAGAACAAAAAAGCAAACAAAAAAAAACCTAGCTGGGTGTAGTGGCAGGTGCCAATAATCCCAGCTACTTAGGAGGATGAGGCAAGAGGATCACCTGAGCCCAGCGTTTGAGGTTACTATGAGCTATGATGCCACAGCACTCTACCCTGGGTGACAGAGTGAGATTTTGTCTCAAAAAAGAAAAATTAGCTGACCATGGTTGTATACACCTATAAGTCCCAGCTACTTGGGAGGTAAACCAGGAAGATCATTTGAACCTAGAAGTTCAAGGCTGCAGTGGCCTGTGATCCTGCCACTTTACTCCAGCCTGGGCAACAGAGCAAGACCTTGTCTCTCTTAAAAAATATGTATGTATGTATACATATATATTTCCTTATGTTTTGCTATTTAATTTTATTATTATTCTTTGATACACTGTCTCATTCTGTGCCCTGGCTGGAATGCCATGGCATCATAGATCACAGTAACCTCAAACTCTTGGGCTCAAGTGATACCTCAGCCTCTCAAAAAGCTGGGACTACAGGCACCTGCCACAATGCCTGGCTAGTTTTTCTATTTTTAATAGAGACAGGGTCTTACTCTTTTGCTTAGGCTGGTCTTGAACCCCTGAGCTCAGGCAATCCACCCATCTTGACCTCCCAGGGTATTAGGACTATAGGCGTGAGCCACTACACTTGGCTTGCTTTTTTACTGATACATAAAAGTTATACATATTTATAGAGTATATGTGATATTTTGATAAATGTAATCAATGTGTAATAGCAAATTAGGTTATTTAAGATATCTATCACCTCTGTGTGGGTCACATTTCATATCTTTTCATCCAGCTATTTGTAAATATATAATAAATTATTATTAATTTACTCATAAGTAATAATTGCTTATTAAATAAATAACTTATACACTAGAACTTATTCCTTCTAACTGTGTATTAGAAGGAATTATATTTGAACCCATTAACCAATCTCTCTTCATCTCTATCCCTTACCCTTCCCAGCTTCTATTCCCATGAAATCAACCTTTTTAGCTCTCTCGTTCTCATATATGAATGAGAACATATGGTATTTGTCCTTCTGTACCTGGCTAATTTCATTGAACATAATGACCCATGCTTTGGTTTTAAATGGAAGGTGATTCTCACATATTCTCTGCTCCTGCTTCTACTGTTGAGTTTAATTTTCTTCTTTCCATTTTGATGATTTTGCCTTGAGATCATTAAACTAGCACCCCTCCCTCCCTTTCTTCTTTGTGATGAATAGATAAGAAACTTCAACTTCTAAATAAAAGTTATGAAGTTATAAAGTCCCTATTATTGGGTTGTTCACAGACCAAAAATCAGGTCAATGGACTGTCCCTGGTGATCAACAGTACTGCCAGTGGCATGCACATATAACCACATTTTAAGGAAATAAATCAACTTAATTTAGAAAGATTAAATAAACCATTACTGTTTTAAACAAACAGGGTTTTAGGCCATGTTAATCAAGAAGAACTTAGGGCAGATGGGCAAATTAAGACAGAGAGGTCTATGATTTGCTGAAAGTCATGAAGTTAGTGATGAAATCCACATCAGAAATCACTCTTGGCCAAGCATGGAGGCTTATGTCTGTAATCCAAGTACTTTGATCTCAAATTCATAACCTCAAGCATTCCTCCTGCCTTAGCATCCCACAGTGCTAGGATTACAGGTTTTGAGGCACCACACCTGGCCAAGCCTGGTACTTTAGGAAGCTGAGGTGGGAGGACTGCTTGAGACTATGAATTCAAAACCAGTCTGGGTGACATAGCAAGACCCTGTCTCTAAGAGAAAATTAAAAAATAAAATAAATCATCGGCTCGGCGCCTGTGGCTCAAGCGGCTAAGGCGCCAGCCACATACACCTAAGGTGGCAGGTTCGAATCCCCAGCCCGGGACCGCCAAACAACAATGATGGCTGCAACCAAAAAAAAAAAAAATGGCCAGGCGTTGTGGCGGGCGCCTGTAGTCCCAGCTAACTTGGGAGGCTGAGGCAGGAGACTCGCTTGAACCCAGGAGTTGGAGGTTGCTGTGAGCGTGATGCCATGGCACTCTACCCAGGGGGATAGCTTGAGGCTTCATCTCAAAAAAAAAAAAATAAATAAATAAATAAATAAAATAAATCATCCAGGTGTGGTACATGCCTATAGTCTCAGCTACCTAGGAAGCTGAGGTAGAAGGATAGCTTAAGCACAGCAGTGAGCCATAGATGACACCACTGCACTCTAGCTTGGGCAACAGAGTGAGAACCTGTATCAGAAAAAAGAAAATAGTAATAATTTTTTTTTTTTAGAAAAGCAGTATTTTATTAGGATAAGTGTATTTCATAAGTTCAATTTTTTTTTTTTTTGGAGACAGAACCTCAAGCTGTTGTCCTGGGTACAGTACTATGTAGCATCACAGCTCATAGCAACTTCCAACTCCTGGGCTTAAGCAATTCTCTTGCCTCAGCTGCCCAAGTAGCTGGGACTATAGGCACCCACCACAATGCCTGGCTATTTTTTAGTTCTAGTTGTCATTGTTGTTTGGCAGGCCTGGGCTGCCTGGTGTATGTGGCTGGCATCTTAGCGCTTGAGCTACAGGCACCCAGCCAAGTTCAAATTTTTAATATGTATTCACTTAAACATCAGACAATGGAAAGAGTATAAGGGCATTGTGAAGAAGGCAAAAATTTGAAGTCAGGAGATGTTCATGTAGATGCAGTCTCATGGTAGCCTACATGAAGAAGTTACATCTTATCTATTTACCTGGGTGAATTTGGAAAACATCCTCCTAAGTATAAAAAAACACTCTTTTTTTTTAAGAGAAAGAGTCTCACTTTATTGCCCTTGATTGAGTGCCATGTTGTCACAGCTCACAGCAACCTCCAGCTCCTGGGCTTAGGTGATTCTCTTGCCTCAGTCTCCCAAGTAGCTGGGACTACAGGTGCCCACCACAATGCCCGGCTATTTTTTTATTGCAGTTTGGTTGGCTAGGGCCGGGTTCAAACCCGCCACCCTCGGTATATAGGGACAGTGGCCTACCTAAAAAATCACTCTTGTCAACTTTTCCCCTGAATCCAAAATGCCTTCCTAAGCAAGTTAGTGCTCATATTTCTTAATAAGGTCTTAGCAAAGAAAAAAACTCAGTGTGTGCAGTATTATTTTTGTTTTTATATTATGGTAGACTGGATATGAATGCTGCTGAAAACTTAAACATGGAACACAGTGGAGAGAGCACTCAGATCCTGGGTTTCAGTTCCAGAATCTGTACTACAGTATGATGTTGGGCAAGTCATTTAGCCTGAGCCTCCGTTTCCTCATCTGCAAAATGGGAATAACTACACCTGCCCAACTCACCTCCCATAGTTATTAGGAAAATCAAATGATATATCACATACATACAAGTTTGTTTGTTTTTAAGACAGACTCTCACTTTGTTGCCCAGGCCAGAGTGCCATGGCATCAGACTAGCTCACAGTAACCTCAAACTCCCAGGTTCAAGTGATCCTCCTGCCTCAGCCTCTTAAGTAGCTGGGACTACAGATGCCCACCACAATACCCAGATAATTTTTTTCTAATTTTAGTAGAAATGGGGTCTCACTTTTGCTCAGGTTGGTCTCAAACTCCTAAGCTTAAGTAATCTTCCTGTCTTGGCCTCCCAGAGTGCTAGGATTATAGGCATGAGCCACCATGTCTAGCCAAAAGTTTTTTTGTGTGTCTATATTATGATGCTTTGTTGTAATATTATAAAACATCTTTGTGTTTTTCCAGGACTAAATTTTAGGAAAATGGAAAGGATGGTGATTTCATTATTATTAGTAGGAAATAGTTTTTAAAATGCATGGAGCTTTTAAAAAAGTTTTGCATTGGGCGGCACCCGTGGCTCAGTGAGTAGGGTGCCGGCTCCATATACCAAGAGTGGCAGGTTCGAACCTAGTGTTGGCCAAACTGCAACAAATAATAGCTGAGTGTTGTGGCAGGTACCTGTAGTCTCAGCTACTCAGGAGGCTGAGGCAAGAGAATTGCCTAAGCCCAAGAGCTGGAGGTTG
>NW_003852415.1:613529-623629 GCF_000181295.1 Otolemur garnettii
CCCAGCTACATGGGAGGCTGAGGCAAGAAAATCACCTAAGCCCAAAAGCTGGAGGTTGCTGTGAGCTGTGATGCCACAGTACTCCACCAAGGGCAACAAAGTGAGACTCTGTCTCTAAACAAACAAACAAACAAACAAAAACAGTTGGTAGTATTTAATGGAATAATGGAATCCCTTCTATATGGCTTTTTGACACTCTTTTCCTAGAGGAACACTAAATGACAAGCAAACAAAAAAAAAAATTAAGCTCAGATTATGTCTTATGCTCTCATCTGCAAGAACTAAACCATGGCGTCATAGCTCACAGCAAGCTCAAACTCTTGGGCTCAAGCAATCCTCTTGCCTCAGCCTCCCAAGTAGCTGGGACTACAGACACCAGCCACAACGCCCAGCTATTTTTAGAGATGAGGTCTTGCTCTGGCTCAGGCTGGTCTCCAATATTTGAGCCTAGGCAATCCACTCACCTCAGCTTCCCAGAGTGCTGGGATTACAGGCATGAGCTACCAGCCTGTTAAGACTTTCTTAGTTGCCCCACATATACTTTGCTTTCATCTCTGATCTCTGTGCAAGTTACAGTTATAGGCTAAGCAACAAGGTCTGATTCCAAACTTCCCATTTTCCAGGCTCTTCATCTGGAATACTTCGCATATTTGGAGTATAGATTAAGGATTCTCAGTCACCTTAAATTTGGTGAGTATGTAGGGCATGTATCAAAATGCCTCCCTCCCTGCAGGTGACACATTACATAAAATAAAGCAAATTAAAGTTCATTGCACTTGGAATTTTAAAATATTTAAAATAACAAGAGTTTGTCTGAAGTACTATAAAAATGGAATTAGATTCACCCATTTGAACGCTATTCAAGGCTGAGTTTCTATCTTGCAGTTAAAAATGAGAGCTACTGGCTAGAAAAGGAACAAACAAAATTGCTCCCAAACAAATAAAACTTCATGTCAGGAAATCAACAATTGAAACAGGGCAGCTGCCTGGCCAGATTTATACTCACATCTTAAGTCATTCCCTTTGGCTCAGTCTTACAGCAAACAGGCTGGTCCCATAGATCAATCTAAGCAAATGAAGACAGAAACAACTTTTCAGATTCTCTGAGTGTTGATGGGTCCTTGTTTTGTCCAACTCGTAGTCCTTCTTTTCCCTCAGGCAATGAATTAAAGGAGTTCTAGGCACCAGGTTTCCTTCATCTCTATGACTGCAGGGGTCACTAATATTTTGATCATTATTGTGATTTCTGAAAAACCTCTCCAATTTCTATTTCCATTAAAAAAAGATTTGTTTTTCTTCCAAAAGAGATCTCAAGGGAAAAAAATGCATCCTAGGTATCTGTTTTCATGGAGTAAAAACTGCAGAGTCATACCAGGTGCTCAGTGAAAACCAGACGGATTTTAAAAGCAAAGTGTGAACATGTAAAATGCCCCTTTCCTCTCAGCAACTGCCTTCTAACACTGCTTCCAACCTCACTTTTAAGAGATCATTATTTTTTATATAGTATTAGAAAGGCTTACAACTTAGAGTTTATAGAAAAGCATCCTATTTTATATGATCCCAGTCTGCACTGCTTGCTTGTTCACTTTGTTAAAATCTACTCAAATGTGGCTCGGCGCCTGTGGCTCAAGTGGCTAAGGCGCCAGCCACATACACCTAAGGTGGTGGGTTCGAATCCAGCCCGGGCTCACCAAACAACAATGATAGCTGCAACCAAAAAATGGACAGGCGTTGTGGCAGGCACCTGTGGTCCCAGCTACTCAGGAGGCTGAGGCAGGAGACTCGCTTGAGCCTAGGAGTTGGAGGTTGCTGTGAGCTGTGATGCCATAGCACTCTACCCAGGGGGAAAGCTTGAGGCTCTGTCTCAAAAAATAAATAATAAAAAAAAATCTACTCAAATGTTACCTTCTCAGTGAAACTTTCCTTGTCCACCCTATTTAAAATTACAACCCAGCTAGCCATACGTTCATTTTTCTACCTTCCTTCCCCGTTTTTCTCCATAGCTCTTTCTACCTTCTAATACACCGTATGACTTACTACTTTATTTTCATATTCCTCATCTCTTCCCACTCCACCCCCATGTGAGTTACATGTATATGCAGGCAGAAATTTTTTCTTTCTTTTTTTTTTTTTGAGACAAAGTGTCAAGCTGTCACCCTCGCTAGAGTGCCATGGTGTCATAGCTCACAACAACCTCCAACTCAGGCTCAAGTGATCCTCTTGCCTCAGTTTTTTCTATTTTTAGTAGAGACAGGGTCTCGCTTTTGCTCAGGCTGGTCTCAAACTCTTGAGCTCAAGGAATCTACCTACCTCGGCCCCCCTAGAGTGCTAGGTTTACAGATGTGAGCTGTCATACTCAGCCTATGCAAAAATTTTGATCTGTTTTTTTTTTTTTTGAGACAGAGCCTCAAGCTGTCGCCCTGGGTAGAGTGCTGTGGCATCACGGCTCACAGTAATCTCCAACTCCTGGGCTCAAGTGAATCTCCTGCCTCCACCTCCCAAATAGCTGGGACTACAGGCGCCTGCCACAACACCTGGCTATTTTTTGGTTGCAGCCATCACTGGTGTTTGGCGGGCCCGGGCTGGATTCGAACCCGCCAGCTCAGGTATATGTGGCTGGTGCCTTAGCTGCTTGAGCCACAGGTGCCGAGCGAGATCTGTTTTATTTTTAATATGTTCCTGGTGCTGTAACGACGCTGGAACAGTGCTAGCACATAATGGATATTGAATAAATACTCCAAAAGAATAAACAGTGATGCAAATACTCAGGCACTAGGTCTTACCCATTTAACAAGAATAATTGATGTCTTAGGCCGGCACGGTGGCTCACAATTGTATTCCTAGCACTCTAGGAGGCCGAGGTGGGTGGACTGCCTGAGCTCAGGAGGTTGAGACCAGTCTAAGCAAAAGTGAGACCCAGTCTCTAAAAATAGTTGAGTGTTGTGGCAGGCGCCTATACTCCCAGATACTTGAGAGGCTGAGGCAAGAGGATTGCTTCAGCCCAAGAATTTAAGGTTGCTGTGAGCTATAATGGCCTGGTACTCTACCCAGCGTGACAAAGTGAGGCTCTATCTCAAAATGAAAAAAAAATTAAAAAGATGATTTCTTTCCAAAATGAGATTAATTAACTACCCATTGAAAAAAATCATGATTCTAAGCTTTACGGAAGGACTGTTTCTCCAAACTTGTCAATTATATAAAGGTGACATTTGCCCAAATGTGCCACATGTGCCATTTTATATGCTACTCAAAATAATGCAAATAGTCAACTTTACTGGGAGTATTTAAATCCATCCCCCCTTTCTACTTTTAGTGAGACTTTTTTAGAGTCACCCTCCATAGAGTGCCGTGGTGTCACAGTTCACAGCAACCTCCAAATCCTGGGCTTAGGCGATTCTCTTGCCTCAGCCTCCCAAGTAGCTGGGATTAAATCCACCCTTTTCAAGACTGGCCTTCTTAGTAACTATTGCTTACTATCACTTACTCACCCCAACAAAGCCCCCTCTTTAATTCTTTTCTTTGAGACTTTTATAACACCTACTGTTTGTTAACATGCCCATCTCCTCCTAAGGTCTTTTCTGTGTCTCTTTATACCTGAAGCAAACACTAATCCTCCCCACTTAGCCTTTCCAGAGCATCATACTCTGCCTTCTCTTCTTCCCTGTCACACAGAGCCTGAAAGACCCCAATTCCAGAGGACTCGAGCCTCATCTGGGTGCTCACCTGCTTGTGTCTGCCTATTCCTGCTGAATCCGTGCTTTCACTGCGAGGTGTGCTTTGCTCTTTGATCCTATTTCAACTCTTCTGAACCAACTAGCTTCACAAGCCACATTTACCTTTGTGCCAGTTTGCAATTAACTGTGGCATTTTGCTAACTCATTCCGTTCTTTATCCTTTGCTCCTCCCTTAGTCACCTTTTCTCTGGGTACATGATTATCTGGTTTATCTACTTTTATTATAGTTAAGTGACACCTAGAAGGATTATTGCTTATAGGGTTGAAGTTGCTCAGGAACTGAATTCTGTGTCTTTATGTTAGCAAAATAGAAAAGTTAATAGGCTTGGTGCCCATAGCTCAGTGGTTAAGGCACCGGCCACATGCACCAGGGCTGGTGGGTTTGAACCCCGCCCAGGCCTGCTAAACAACGATAATAACAAAAAATTAGCCAGGCGTTGTGGTGGGTGCCTGTAGTCCCAGTTACCTGGGAGGCTGAGGCAAGAGAATTGCTTAAGCCCAAGAGTCTGAGGTTGCTGTGAGCTGTGATATCCTAGCACTCTATCAAGGGTGCCACTGTCTCAAAAAAAAAAAAAAAAAGGAAAAAGAAAGAAAAGTTAATAGTGTTTCTCAATAGCTTCCTTACCTGAGTTGGAATTTATAAAGCTGGGCATTGAATCGTACAATTAATAAGCACTTATTGAACATATAATATTTCTAGACACTGTGCTAAGGTTCTAGATATACAGAGAGGAATCAGATATAGTCCTAGCTATGGGGAGATTTCAGCTTACTGGAAAATAAAGACAAGTAAACCACATAGCTACAATATCGTGATAAGTCTTCTGACAGAAATGTGCAGAAAGTACTATAGCAATGGATACCAGGGACAAGTACTTCGGCTTGGAAGAGGAAGGTGGAGGTGGGAGGCTTCTTAAGGGATAAGAGGTATAAGGTGCAACCTGAATAAGAGGTAGGGGACATGGGCGGTGCCTGTGGCTCAAAGGAGTAGGGCACCAGCCCCATATGCCAGAGGTGGAGGGTTCAAACTCAGCCCCAGCCAAAAACTGCAAAAAAAAAAGAGGTAGAGGAAGTGACACAAGCAGAATTCTGAGAACTTCATTTATTAAGAGAATAGTGTGCCTGGGATATAGAGGTGTACCAGAATAAAGAGGGCAGGTGTGAGGAAGGATAGATCTGAAGGCACTGAATCAGACTGCAAAAGGAGTGGACTTGTTTTCTTCGTGTGGTTCCATAGTGACATACGATTGCTAATTATGACTTTCTACTCCCTCCCTAAGCAAATATCAATATGGATTGACTTGGATAAAATGACATATTATTTCCCAACAGTGGAAAATAATGGAATGGGAGTAGAAAGATCAACAAAAGTTCTGAAAACCACAAAATGTAAAAGCTTCTTCTGCCAATTCAGCTGGACTCAACAAGAAAGTTCCACAGGCTTTAACAAAGTTAAAAATTAAACATAGGGCGGTGCCTGTGGCTCAAGGAGTAGGGCGCTGGCCCCATATACTGAAGGTGGTGGGTTTGTTTAAACCCAGCCCCGACCAAAAAATGCAAAAAACAAAAAAACTAAATAAAAAAATAAAAATTAAACATAAAGCAAGTTTAAAATGTTAACTAGAATGAAATTTTTAAACTGTAAGCTGAATTAAGAACGGATATAACCAAATCACCCAGTGTATAACTTAGCCAAATTCAACAAAACCAAGGTGAGTCTAATGAAGTTAAGTCTGGGACAGATTTAAATACAGTGAGCAACATCTTATTTGGGGATAACTTGAGATTTATAAATTTATACAAAGGGCCAAAGCCCTGGAATGTCTTGCTATTTGAAGGGTGCCTATGGTGAAGGTGCATAGTATCTTTTGCATTCTCAAAACCAAGTACTACATATTAGGCCTGGAACACACTAGTAATTGCATCCCAAATGGACTTCATACAACTGGTGAATGGAACATGCAGGCAGAAGCACTGGGACAGGGAATCTCAACTTCCCAGTATCTTACTATGACTTAGATATTGTATGTCCAACTCCCTGATCCCCTCCAAACCAGCCCAGGATAGGGGTGTTATTCCATTTAAGCCGAGTTATTTTCTTTTTTTTGCAGTTTTTGGCCGGGGCTGTGTTTGAACCCACCACCTCCGGTATATGGGGCTGGTGCCCTATTCCTTGAGCCATAGGTGCCACCCATTTAGGCCTATTTATTCACATACAAGGTCTGACAATTAAGTTTGTGAATTCATCCGAGAAAGTGGTACATAACTCAATGCTGAATATCACTACAGCCACATTTGAGGTACTTCCCTTGGCCATCTGGTGACCATAGTGATATTCAGCAATGAGTTACACAGCACTTTTTCTAGGATGAGTTAGTGAACTTAATTGTCAGACCTCAAACAACAGTTCTGATGGCCATTCCAAAATTGCTTTGAAGGACTGGCACAGGTGCGTAGCTTCCCAAGGGGAGTACCTCAAAGGTAACCATGCAATGAAGTATATAGCAGCACTTTTTCTAGGATGAACTCGAGAATTTAATTGTCTGACCTCATATTAATTCATTCATTTGGCCATTCCAGAAATTATCAGTTGTTTACTGCTACTTACAAGTATAGCATGCAAAGATGAATCATTTTGAAACATTAAAAAACTAGGCTGGGCAAGGTGGCTAACATCTGTAATCTTAGCACTCTGGGAGGCAAAGGCAGGTGGATTGCTTGAGCTCAGGAGTTCAAGACCAGCTAGAGCAAGAGTAAGACCCCCATCTGTACTATAAATAGAAAAATTAGCCAGACACTGTGGTGGGCACCTGTACTCCCAGCTACTCAGGAGTCTGAGCAACAGGATCACTTAAGCCCAAGAGGTTAAGGTTGCTATGAGATATGATGACACCATGGTGCTCTATCCAGGGTGACAGAGTGAGACTGTTTAAAAAAAAAAATCTAGGCTTTGCGCCCGTAGCTTAGTAGTTAGGGTGCCGGCCACATATACTGAGGAAGGCGGGTTCAAACCTGGCTCAGGCCTGCTAAACAACAATGACAACTGAAAGAAAAAAATAGCCAGGTGTTGTGGCGGGTGCCTGTAGTCCCAGCTATTTGGGAGGCTGAGGTAAGAGAATTGCTTAAGCCCACGAGTTTGAGGGTGCTGTGAACTGTCACACCATGGCACTCTACTGAGGGCGGCATAGTGAGACTCTGTCTCAAATAAGTAAGTAAATAAATAAATCTAATGGGAAATTCCTGCCTTAGACACAGATAGTTCAAATAAAATGTGTGCTTGGTTAAGCAGCAAGAGATGGTTAGAATTTATCTCTCTAGGGGTCACACAGACCAACCCTGAAATGTGTGAGGGGATTACACAAAAGCCTGAATAGTAGGAGGTGAGGATCATTGGGGGCCATCTTAGAGCTTGGCTACTATAAACTGTAACCAATATTTACATACTATTTTGTGGTCAGTTTTTTCCTGGTATACTGTGTGTATATATTAAGACAATTCATACACTTTTTGTTTTAGGAACTACATAACATTCCATTCATATTAACTCTTTTTTTTTTTCTTTTGAGACAGAGTCTCACTCCATCACCCTTGGTAGAGTGCTATAGCGTCACAGCTCACAGCAACCTCAAATTCTTAGGCTGAAGTGATTCTCTTGCCTTAGCCTCCCAAGTAGCTGGGACTACAGACGCTCTGCACAATGCCCAGCTTTTTTTGTTTTAGAGACAGGATCTTGCTCTTTCTCTGGCTGGACAACAGTAAGACTGTCAAAAAAAAAAGTGGAATATTACTTTATATGGATTACTTACCAATTTTTTCTTTTCCTTCTGAGTTTTCTCCCTTGTTTCCTCAATTACTGTGTCAGTGTTTCAACCTGTAGAAGATAGACATGGGTGGTCATAAGAGCAAAGTTCTCTCTTTTTTCTGCTGTCAGTATGACTATTTTTGATTCAGTCATCTCCTTCTATTTATATATTTCTAAGTTGTTCAGGCTTTGGAAACCAGATCACTAAGCTCATCTCCTGACTTGTAGTCTAATGCTCTTGGGTGCTTTCACACTTCCTTCTCATTCAAACTATGACCTACAACTTCAGGCCCTCTTACCACTCAACCAGCTCATTTATAAAGTCAGCAGCTTGCCTTAGTAGAATCTGGAAAAATAAAAATATAAAGGAGCAATAGCAATAGAAATGAGTCACCCTCCCTCTAAAGGCTAGGGTTTATGGGTGTGTAAACATCTATGTGTAAATGTGGTCAGGACAGTGACGAAGGAGCTAATTCATAAGTGCATAAAACCTAGCTTATGCATTTTGTGAGGTCTTTTTTGGCTGTTAAAATACCAGCTATATGTTCCACAGTATGATTAATGAGTGGCCACTAACTAGTACATGTACAAATATGTGGTTGAAAGGGACCAACCCAATCCCAGTCCTAGGGCCCACAAGAATTGAAAATAGGGACTCATTGGGCAGCACCTGTGGCTCAAAGGAGTAGGGCGCTGGCCCCATATGCCGGAGGTGGTGGGTTCAAACCTGGCCCCGGCCAAAACTGAAAAAAAAAGAAAAGAAGACAGGGACTCACATAGATAGTTGTATGCCAATGTTCATTGCAGTACTATTCACAATAGCTGGAGATGGAAATAACTCAAATATACATTAACAGCTGCATGGATTAAATAGAAAGTATATCCACATAACAGAAAATTTAGACATAAAAGGGGATGAAATTATAATATATGCTACAATATGGATGGACTAACCTTTACAACACTATGCTAATGAAAGCTAAATCCTAAAAGGAAACATGTTGTAATTCCATTTTTATGAAATATGTGGACTAGGTGAGGTCACAAAGACCAAAGAAGGCTGGATGCTACCAGGGGCAGGGGGGCCGGAGGAGGGAGAATGGATAGTTATTGCTTAACGGGTGCAAAGTTTCTGTTTTGTTTTGTTTTGAAACAGAGGCTCACTTTGTTGCCCTTGGTAGAGTGCCATGGTATCACAGCTCACAACAATCTCAAACTCTTGGGCTCAAGTAATTGTCTTGCTTTAGCCTCCTGAGTAGCTGGGATTACAGGTGCCCACCTGGCTATTTTTTGTTTTTTTGTTTTTGTTTTTTTTTTTTGCAGTTTTTTGGCCAGGGCTGGGTTTGAACCTGCCACCTCTGGTATATGGGGCCAATGCCCTACTCCTTGAGCCACAGGTGCCTCCCCATTGTTGTTTGTTTTTTTAAGAGATGAGGTCTAGAGGTCTAGAGGTCTTGCTTTGGCTCAGGCTGGTCCTGAACTGGTGAGCTCAGGCAATCCACCAGTCCCATCTTCCCAGAGTGCTAGGATTATAGGCGTGAGCCACCCACCCTGCCCTAAGTTTCTGTTTTGGGTAATGAAAATGTTTTAGGAATAGGAGTAGAGTTTATAAACACTGTGAATATAACTAATGCTAATGAGTTATATATTTAAAAATGTTTAAAATGATAATTTTTATGTTTTAGATATTTTACCACAGCAAAAATAATTTCCCTAAAAATAAAGGGGAAGGGGACCAAGCCCTTCAAACATAAGATCTGGTTTTTTTTGTTTGTTTTTTGAAACAAAGTCTTACTCTGTCACCCTGGGTAAAGCAGTGCTATGGCATCACAGCTTACAGCAACCTCAAACTCTTGGGCTGAAGCAATCCTCTTGCCTCAGTCTCCTGAGTAGGTAGGACTACAGTTGCCTACCACAATGCCACTCAGGTAGTTTTTCTATTTGTAGTAGAGACAGGGTCTCACTTTTGCTCAGGCTAGTCTCAAACTCTTAAGCTCAGGCTACCCACTGCCTTTGGCTAGGTACTAGCATTACAGGTGTGAGCCACTGCACTCTGCCAATCTTTAAATGGAAGTTTCTCAGGTAAGAAGCTAGCCAAGCTTAGGAGGTTTTTTTGTTTTGTTTTTGTATTTTCATTTGGAGCAGTCTTACTCTGTCACTTTGAGTGCTGTGGCAGCATAGCTCACAGCAACCTTACACTCTCAGGCTGGAGTGATCATCTTGCCTCCCAAGTAGCTAGGACAACAGGCTCCTGCCACAATGCCTGGCTAGTTTTTCTATTTTGGTAGAAATGGGGTCTTACTCTTGCTCTTGCTCAGGCTGGTATGGAACTCCTGAGCTCAAGCAATCCATCAGCCTCAGCCTCCTTAAGTGCTAGGATTACAGGAATAAGCCACCATACCTGGCTAAACATAAGATTTTATTTTTTTTGAGACAGAGCCTCAAGCTGTCCCCCTGGGTAGAGTGCTGTGGCATCACAGCTCACAGCAACCTCCAACTCCTGTGCTCAAGCGATTCTCCTGCCTCCGCCTCCCAAGTAGCTGGGACCACAGGCACCCGCCACA
>NW_003852415.1:624585-627199 GCF_000181295.1 Otolemur garnettii
AAAAAAAAAAAAAAAATCTCGAGGCACACCTAAGATCCTCATGGCACACTGTTTGAAAATCACTAAGTTATGATGATACTTCATAGTTACTTCATGAGCACACAGCCAATTTTGATTTAAATTCTGAAGGGTGATACTGATACTCAGAAAATGTCTTTATGGATTTGAGAGTTTTTTGCTTGTTTTTTTTAGACAAAGTTTCACTTTGTCACCCTTGGTAGAGTGCTGTGGCTTCATAGTTCACAGCAACTTCCAACTCTTGGGCTCAAATGATTCTCTTGCCTCAGCCTCCCGAGTAGCTCTGACTATAGGCGCTCACCACAATGTCTGGCTATTTTTAGAGACAAGGTCTTGCTCTTGCTCTCCAATCTGAGCTCTCAGGGCAATCCACCCACCTCGGTCTCCCAGAATTATAGGCGTAAGCCACCTCGCCTGGCCCTATTTGAGAGTTTATATACATAGTATTTTCTGTTCCTTCAAAATAAAGAGTTAAACTTAACCTATGCAACATAAATCTAGATTATACAATCAAGACAGTATTTGAATTATGGGTTTGATCCAGACAACCAATGTTATAAATTCTAACCATCAGGCCTCTACAGCAAACATTTTCTTTTTTTTCTTTCTTAAGTCAGAGTCTCAAACTGTCATCCTGGGTAGAGTGCTGTGGCATCATAGCTTACAGCAACCTCTAACTCAGGTTCAAGTGATCCTCTTCCCTTAGTTTTTCTATTTTTAGTAGAGACATGGGTCTCGCTTTTGCTTAGGCTGGTCTTGAACTAGTAAGCTCAAGCAATCCACTCGCCTTAGCCTCCCAGAGTGCTAGAATTACAGGTGTGAGCCACTGGGCCCGGCCTGCCACAAACATTTTTGAAAAAGGTCTTATACTTTGTTGACTACAAATTAAACTCTTT
Source organism: Otolemur garnettii (assembly GCF_000181295.1). Classification (NCBI taxonomy): domain Eukaryota; kingdom Metazoa; phylum Chordata; class Mammalia; order Primates; family Galagidae; genus Otolemur; species Otolemur garnettii. Next base: position 625,500 of record NW_003852415.1, read on the forward strand.
CCTAGTTGTTCTCTTGTAATCCTAGGATAGAATGAGTGCTATCTACCCTAAGTATGCCATCTGGACATTTCTATTGTTTTGTCTTTAGAAACATTTAAATTATATGTGTGCCAATACACTAAACTCAATAGACATGGCATCTCTAGGGCCATACACTGTGGCTCATGCCTGTAATCCTAACACTTTCCAAGGCCAAAGCCAGTGCTCAGGTCTGAGCTCAGGAGTTAGAGACCAGCCTGAGCAACAGCGAGATCTGAGCAACCAGTCTCTAAAAATAGCTGGGTGTTCTGGCAGACACCTATAGTCCCAGCTACTTGGGAAGCTGAGGCAAGAGGATTGCTTGAGCTCAAGAGTTTAAGGTTGCTGTAAGATATGATGCCATGGCATTCTACCCAGGAAGACAGAGTGATACTGTCTCAAAAAAAATAAAACAAACAAACAAACAAACAAAAAAAAAACTGGCACCCCTAATCCTCCTCCTTCCTTTGCCCCCACACACATACATACACAAGAAAAGTTAAATGGATTCTATTCCTAATCTCTTATTTCTTTAGCAGCCCCACAAATTTCCTAATACACAATTCAAAACCTTTATTTATCTTTGAATTCTCTTTTCTCATGCCTTCTATATTCCCATCTGTGGTCAAGAACTGATGGAGCACGCCAGTGCTTGCCTGAAGTCCCAGTTATTTTGGAGACTAAGGCAGGAATACCTCCTGAGCCCAGGAGTTTGAGGCTAGCCTGAGGCTGCCTTAAAAACAATAAAAGGCCAGTCATGGTGGCTCATTTCTGTAATCCTAGCATTCTCTCTTAAAATAACATTATTTTTCCACAAAATGGTAAGCCATATCATTGCAGGGACTCATTCATCTTTGTTTTGTTGTTGTTGTTGTTTAGCAGGCCCAGGTGAGGTTCGAACCTACCTGGCACATGGGGTTGGTACTCTAACCACTGAGCAATGAGTGCCCAGCCTCATTCATCTTTGAACACTAATTACTCTACACAGTACAACCTGTCATGTAACATGTAATGTAACATGTCTAATTAAACAATGTTTGCTGAATGAATTAATGAATATATAAATCTTATCACTCTCCTTCTCAAAACTTTTATCAAGAGAAGTTGCAAACTCAAATACCTTTCAGGGGCTAAGCAGGAAATATAAATGCATAAGGTGTCTGTAAACAGGAAGTGGTTGGGACTGTGGCAAACTGGAGAATAAATGTCCCATCTAAAGGGGCAGCTTCTTGCTGATCCCACCAATGGCTGCCATAATGGAATGTAGGCCTCAGATTGCCAGGTCTTCTGATTTTTCAAGATAAGCTGGAAGCACAGATTTCTTTGTAAAATCTGCTGTTCGTTAAAGGGTGATAATAAATTCCACTTAAAATCCCCCAAACCATCAGGCAGGTCAAACAAAACAAATCTATGGAACAAGTCCAACCTTTAAGTCACAAGTTGGTGACTCTACTCTGCAGAATAAAGGACAAAATTCCTTGCATGACATTCTAAGTCCTTTACTATGAGTTCTTAGCCTATGTTTCCAAACATTTTTTGCCCGACTTTTCCATACAGTAACCCTCTGCTGTCTAGTGCAGTGTTTTTCAACCATTTTTATTTCATGGCACACTTGAACCTATAGGTTAACTTGCACAGCACACTTAAATTATGTTTATCAAAAACAGTAATATAGGCTCGGC
>NW_003852415.1:628757-631527 GCF_000181295.1 Otolemur garnettii
CCCAGCTACTTGGGAGGCTGAGGCAGGAGACTCACTTGAGCCCAGGAGTTGGAGGTTGCTGTGAGCTGTGATGCCACAGTACTCTACCCAGGGGGACAGCTTGAGGCTCTGTCTCAAAAATAACATAAAATAAAATAAAGTTGTTCACCTAGTCTGTTCCACTTACAGAGTAGAATTTGTTATCACTTGATTTCAAGGATGATTTATATGGAGAAACTGGTTCTTCAAGGTAAATCAGAATAAAGTCACAGGTAACTTTACAAAGTAAACTTAGTTTTGGAGCTACTAGAAGAAAAAATTAAAAATACTACCCATTATGATACATAACAGTCCTCAATTCTATATATGGCTTATTGAATGACTTCATAGTTGATGCAAGTACAATTAATGAGAAAGAGAAAAATTAGTGTCATTTGAGAAAAGACAAGAGAATCAAAGCAAGATAAAAAACCCCATCACTCAGAGGCATATGAAGTGCATTTACAACTTGTAAACTTATAGAGATGTGATCTCCCATGTGGATATTTGCCCTACCTACCAGGGTCATAATGATCTTGTCTGTATGGAGATTCAGCCAAGACACCCCATATTCTTTGGTTGACCAGGAACTAGGAAAACTATGGAGGAAAAGAATTACAAAACCAAGTCAGCCAAACACTAAGTAGTTTACTCCAAGTTTAAAAGCATGTGTTCTAAACAATGAAATATTTTGAATTTATTTAGCAAAATAATCCCTGAAATGTCATAGTAAGGTTACCTCCCAGCAATTGTGGAAGGAAAGGCTACCATACGAATTGTTAAACAGCAACTTCCTACTCTACTATCTATACTGACAGATGACTATATAATCATCCAGTTCTAGTTGGGAGCAGTGGCTCATGGCTATAAACGTAGCACTCTGGGAGGCCGAGGTGGGTGGACTGCCTGAACTCACAGATTCAAGACCAGCAGCAGCCAGAGAGAGATCTCATCTCTAAAAATAGCTGGGTGTTGTGGTGGGCACCTGTAGTCCCAGCTACTTAGGAGCCTGAGGCAAGAGAATCACTTAAGCCCAAGAGTTTTAGGTTGCTGTGAGTTATAACACCATGGTACGTCTTTTATAGTGAGACTCTATTTCAAAAAAAAAAAAAAATCGTGTGGCACCTGTGGCTCAAAGGAGTAAGGCACTGGCCCCATATGCCAGAGGTGGCGAGTTCAAACCTAGCCCCTGCCAAAAACTGATAAAAAAAAAATCATCAAGTTCTTTGGTAGAGAACCTGGAGATTCAGAAGAATGTAAATTTGTAGAATCATCTCTACCAGAATATGAAATCTTAGTATTTCTCTTAATCATATTCCTGTCAATAGGTTTATCTTTAAAAAAAGTATGATACAACAAAGTATAAAGCACTGTAACTAAGATACTAATCAGTAATCTTTCATTTATTTATTTATTTATTTATTTGAGACAGGGTCTCATTATGTTGTCCTCAGTAGAGTGCCATGGCATCACAGCTTGCAATTCTCTTGCCTCAGCCTCCCAAGTACCTGGGACTACAGATGCCCACCACAATGCCCAGCTATTTTTTTGTTGCAGTTGTATAGCTGACCCCGGCTAGGTTAGAACCCGCCATCCTCAGTGTGTGTAGTTGGCGCTGTAACCACTGAGCTATGGGCACTGAGCCTATAATCAATTTTAAAAATTAATTCTAAATGTACAGCCTGTGACAGAAGACGTTATACTCTCTTTTCTGAAAGTTATTAACAGGGTGCATACAAAATAAACTGTAATTTATAGATTCCATATCACAGGTTAACTCCTTCAATGTACGGTGATTCTACCCATGGACCCAAAGGAGTGTGACAGAGGGGAAAATGCACCAGAAATACAAATAGTTAAGCCATAATCATGCTGGCAGATGGTATGCTCAGAAACGTTTTCAGGGTTTATTAGTTCCCTCTAATCACAGAATTCAGAAATGCGAACTACTTAAGTGGAGGAAAAAAGGGAGTGAGGGAAATTAGAGGCCAAAAACCTGGGGAAAGAGTGTAAAGAATTAGTTCTCCCTAGAGAAATGCAGAAGGATCTGCAATGACATTTTAAAGAAATTTTAAGTTTAATTTGAAATGGAGGATAAGTCAGAGCAGAAACTGAACCACAAGTCTCTCATATATTGGCTTGGCACGCAGAACACATCTTCCTTAACTACTCATTGAATTACTGCCTGATTGATTGCATACCCAGAGCGCCTCCTCTGACAAACGATAATACTTTTGAGTACACTCCTTTTCAGAGGTGTATTCAGAATTTAAAAAAAGGAATTTTCAACTTTATGCAACTTGCTAAAAAAGCGGCCGTGATTGTGTTAAGTATTAGCAAAGGGGAATCTGGGGGCTGGTTCTGGGCGGGACGCGTCGGGGACACAGGACAGAGTGGAGGCGTGGACCCTCTTCCCGACCCCGAAGGCAGCACTTCCCGCCCCACCCAGCTCGCGGGCGCCCGCGCGTCGTCCTTTGGAAGCTGGCAGCCTCGCCCTGAAGCACCGTCCTTGGGAAAGTCCTCAACTGCCCATCAAAAAACGTTTGGCCTGGGCCGTCCGCTGTCTGCGGCATCCCTTCCAGAATCAGCAAGAGTCCGAAGCTAGGAAAGGGAGAAAGAAAGCAAAGCTCCCGGGTGGCGCCCGGAGCGGTGGAGGCGGGGCAGGGGCCAAAGAGAGTAAGACAGCTGCGGCCACGCTGGCTGCAGCGCGGAGAGAAGGGAGGACCAGACCGGCGGGCGAGACTAAGCGGGC
>NW_003852415.1:631837-636339 GCF_000181295.1 Otolemur garnettii
ACGTCACGGGCGCTTGCGCCGTCCGCGCTCCGGCAACCGTCCGGGAGGGACGTTATCCGCTGGGCGTGCTGGTTTCCTTAGAGACCAGGAGGCCGCTGCAGCTGGATGAGCACAACAGCAGAAACCCTGGAGAAGCCAAGATGCTGTCCAAGGGAAAAGACAAAAGGAAAAGCAAGACCAAAGGCAAAGACCAGAAGTAAGGAGAAGCCGCCCTGAGGTCCCCTCTTCCTGGACTTGCCCTCAGGGGATTTCGAGTCGGGAGACTAGAGCTCTCCTGCCGGTCAGCTCAGATCCCCTGCCTGTGAGAATTAGAGCTCCCATTGTTCATTCTTGCTTGTCCCTAGCCGGACAGATCCTTACTGTGTGATCGAGATGGGTCACACAGTACAGTGAGATTTCTGGGTGATTAGTTCCTTGTGCATTTCTGGAGGTCCTTTCGGTTCAAAGGGGACCAAAGGGTTCAAAACCTAAAGGATTTGACCAAATTGGATAATTGTTGAGGTTTCTCCAAACTAACTGAGCCCCTGATGTGCGTGATGCTGTAGCACTAACCTCTTGCAGACCTGGAGTTACTGCTAGATTGCCATTAGACCTGTTGAGTGAGTGACCCCAGTGGTTTCTGGACATCTTGGAATCATACATGGTGCCTAACTACACCGCATATGCGACCACAAGGGATTCCCCCAACTCGTGATGTTTATGGAGTAACTTAGTAGAGTAATTCATTCTAAATACAGAAAGCTTGGGGAACATGGGAAGTACCAAAGGAGAATACAAATCACCTGTAATCCCATCATCCAAAAATAACCACCAGTATCATTTGGGGATCCATTATAAAATGATAGCTTGATGTACATACTTAGATGTAGCTCTTTTTCTTTTCTTGTACTAATATGTTTTCTTTTACAGTGTCTTTTTTTTTACATAACTGCACAGTTAGTATAGCACTTTTGTAAGTGCTATACATTCCTGGAACTCACTAGCATATATTTTGTATATATACACAATGTACAAACACACATATATGCACTCACACACACACACATATCTACACACTTTTTTTTAGTTTTCTGTTTTTTTTTTTTTTTTTGAAACAGTCTCAAGCTGTCACCCTGGGTAGAGTGCCGAAGGGTCACAGCTCACAGCAATATCAAACTCTTGGGCTTAAGTGATTCTCTTGCCTTAGCCTCCCAAGTAGCTGGGACTACAGGCACCCCCCCCCCAATGCCCGGTTATTTTTGGAGGGGGGGGTTTAGTTGTCATTGTTGTTTGGCAGGCCCAGGCTGGATTATAACCTGCCCACTCCAGTGTATGTGGCTGGCACCCTAGCCACTTGAGCTGCAGGCACGGAGTCAGTTTTCAGTTTTTGTTCATGCATTGTCAGGACACATATGAACAGTGAAAACTCTGAGGGTAACATCTTATTCTTTGGATTTTCTGTGACCCATTGTTTGAGAAACCCAGTTTAATTTCTCCAGTCAGTATTAGTCATCCTTTATTAGAGGTGTCTAATTTCTCAAGTACTCAAAGCCACTTAGACCTTATACCTTCAGGGGCAGTCCATCACTACTGCCTAATTCATGGTGAAAAGGGAGATCAACAGTTGTCACAGGCTAGGAGGTTGGGTGTGGAGCTGGCCTTGAAGAAAGCAAAAGGTGATGGTGGGAGTAAAAAGGGACTGGGACCTGTAGGGTACACACCTGTAACCTTAGCACTCTGGGAGGCCAAGGCCAGAAGATTGCCTGAGCTCACAGGTTCAAAACCAGCACAAGCCAGAGCGAGACCCTGTCTCTAAAAATAGCCTGGCGTTGTGGTGGGTGCCTGTAGTCCCAGCTAATTGGGAGGCTGAGGCAAGAGTATTACTTGAGCCCAAGAGTTTTGAGGTTGCTGTGAGCTATGACGCAACAGCACTCTATTGAGGAGGACAAAGTGAGACTCTCTCAAAAAGAAAAGAAAAAGGGGATTGAGAAGCAGGACTGAGGAGTTGATATGGAAATATGAAAGTTGACAGTATAGAAAGGTCAACACATACCTACCTATGTGTGAGAATATTTAGAATTCAAATATGGGTGAAGTCTTCATATCTGTTATCTAGGCGCCTTTGGCTCAAAGGAGTAGGGCGCCAGCACCATATACTGGAGGTGGTGGGTTCAAACCCAGCCCTGGCCAAAAAACAAAAAAACCCCATATCTGTTATCTATGTATTTCTATAGCTTAGTGCCTACCACATAGAAAAGATTTTAATGCTCAAACAATAAATCTTTATTTTGAAAAATCTCCTATCACTTTAATCTTTAAATCCATCCTTTAAAAAAAAATGTGTGGGCAATGCCTGTGGCTCAAAGGAGTAGGGCACCGGCCCCATATGCTGGAGGTGGTGGGTTCAAACCCAGCTTCCCGCCAAAAACTGCAAAAAAAAAAAAAATTTCTTGGGTGGTGCCTATGGCTCAGTGGGTAGGGCACCAGCTCCATATACCAAGGGTAGGGGGTTCAAACCCAGCCCCAGCCCAGCTAAAACAGCAGTGACAACTGCAACAAAAAATACCCAGGTTGTGTGACAGCTCCCTGTAGTTCCAGCTACTCGGGAGGCTGAGGCAAGAGAATCGCCTAAGCCCGAGAGTTGGTAGTTGCTGTGAGCTGTGATACCACAGCAGTCTACTGAGGGCAACAAAGTGAGACTGCCTCAAAGAAAAAAAAATTCTTGGCTGCCCCTGTATAAATGATTCTGTTTGTTTCTAAGGCATCCAGTGCACTGTGGCACCAGCTGATAAAGTATTTAACATACTTGTCCTCATGACCATTGACTTGATCTTTTGTCCAAGACCAAAACAAAAACCAAAAGCATTCCACACTAAAACTGGAGAGTGGAGTGGAGGTGGGGGGAGATTACAGGTGTACTATGACTGTATGTTGTCATGCAGAGGGGGACAAAGGTAATCAATTTGCAGTAAAGAGAACCAAGGCCCAGCACTGAGTGAGTAGGAATAGAAAAGAGAGTTTAAATATGGGAGGATCAAAAAAATAAATGAAAAGATATAAAAGCTTTATGAAATGAATTTGACTTATTATGACTTTCCTTTTTGTTTTTCCAGTCCTTTAGAGTTATATTCCAATGTTCCCCTCTTCCAGGAAGGAGTACCTACTTAACTCTTATGTGAATACAAGTAAATATGTATTTCTTATTTATTCATTCATCCAACAATATTTGCTTATTTTTATCAGGCAGTGCCAACCAAAACAAGTTTAAAAAAAGAGAAATGTAATACTAATATAGTAGAGTTATATACTGTCCCCTTTTCATGCAGGATGATAAAACTGGAGGAATCTGCCGTGGAAAGAGCCAAGGCCAATGCTGCTCTTTGGGAAGCCAGATTGGAAATAACAGAACTGTCTAGGATTGAGTATCGTGATACTTCCCGGAGACTGGCAAAAAATAATGAGGAATTAAAGAAACAGCAGTATAAAATGGAGAAAGATACAATGTCTGTATTAAGCTACCTGAAGAAGCAGGATCAGGAGAAAGATAGTATGGTAGGTAGGTAGAAAGCCTCCTGAGCCTCACAGACTGCCTCTGTGGTCACACTGGAATGGTTATGGCATGGTTATATATAGTTTAAGGATTTTAATTCCTTGAAGTTAAGACATTTCAGTTGACTTCAACTTACCTTGAAGCAAGATGTTATTTTATTTTTATTTTATATTATTTTATTTTTTCAAGACAGGGCCTTTCTCAGTTACCCAGGCTAGAGTGCAGTAGTATGATCATACAGCTTACTATGGCCCCCAACTCCTGGGCTGATGTGATCCTTTTGCCTTAGCTCTCAAGTGCTAATTGTACCACCACTGGCTAATTTTTTTATTTTTATATTTTGTAGAGACTGGACCTCATTATTGTCTGGGCTGGTGTTAAACTCCTGGGCTTAAGTAATCCTCCCTACTCAACCTCCCAAAGTACTAGGATTATGGGGGTGTACTACCAAGCCAGGGCTGGCAGGTTTGAACCTGGTCTGGGGCCTGCTAAACAACAATGACAACTGCAACGCAAAAATAGCCAGGCTATAGTGGCAGGCACCTGTAATCCCAGCTACTTAGGAGGGTGAGGCAAGAGAATCACTTAAGCCCAAGAGTTTGAGGTTGCTGTGAGCTATGATGCCATGGCACTCTACTGAGGGTGACAAAGTAAGACTCTATCTCAAATAAGTAAATAAATAGAAAAATAAATAAGGAATAACAGATATCGTTTTCTTATAGTAGAATGCCAATTAGTATATTTCCAAGGAGTAGACAGAGTTAGAAGAAAATGACCATTTGGCATCATGGTAATAACTGAATCAGTCAAGAATCACCAGAGGCTGCTAAAACTACTGGGTAAAAGGTTAATGAAGATAATTGCATAGTCTCAAAATAGCTTCCCACAGATTACTTAATGATTACAAAAGAGGCTTAGCACCTGAACCGCTAAGGCACCAGCCACATATACCTGAGCTGGCAGGTTCGAATCC
>NW_003852415.1:636516-639307 GCF_000181295.1 Otolemur garnettii
TTGAGGCTCTGTCTCAAAAAAAAAATTACAAAAGAAAAAAATAGTAACATTTGGGTAGAAAAGCATGGCAGACACAATCCTAACCAATTGATCAAATCAGTTGGTTAGGATTGATTCACTTATCACCTCATGATGTGATAAACTGAAAAAGATATATAATCACTTAGTATATGCCTGCTGAAAATGCATAACCTAAATGTGCTCATAAGGAAGCATCAGACAAGCCCAACCCTGGGCAAGGTTCTTAAAAAAATGTCAATTTAGGGCAGCGCCTGTGGCTCAGTGAGTAGAGCACCAGCCCCATACACCGAGGGTGGTGGATTCAAACCGAGCCCTGGCCAAACTGCAACAAAAAATAGCTGGGCATTGTGGTGGGTACCTGTAGTCCCAGCTACTTGGGAAGCCGAGGCAAAAAAATCATCCAAGAGCTGGAGGTTGTTGTGAGCTGTGACGCCATGGCACTCTACTGAGGGTGAGGGAGTGAGAGTCTGTCTCTAAAAAAAAAAAAAAAAATGTGAATTTAAAGTCAAAAACTGAGAAACTATTCAAGATTAAAAGAGACTAAGACACTTGACAACTAAATGCAATGTGTGATCAAGGGTTGTATCCTGGACCAGAAAAAAATGTTGCAATAGAGGACATCATTGGGAAAATTGGTGGTAGAATTTAAATATGGAGTATACATTAAATAATAGTATATCAGTGTTAAATTTTCTGATTTTAATAATTGTACTATGTTATAGAAGGAAATATATGTCCTTTTTCTTAGGAAATAAATACTAAAGTGTTTAGGGGCAAAGGGATATGATACCTGAAACTTACTCTTACATGATCCAGGAAGAAATTATACATACACATGTATATAAATAAGAGAGAGGGGAAGCAAATGTGGCAAAATTAATGTATGTGAGTGAAGAGTATATGAAAATTCTTTGTACTCTTTAAAACTTTTTCTTCTAATGGGTGGCACCCACATGCACTCAGGTTGGCAGGTCGAACCCAGCCTGGGCCAGCTAAATGACAGTGACAACTACAACCAAAAAATAAATGTGGCAGGCGCCTGTAGTCCCAGCTACACGGGAGGCTGAGGCTTGAGAATTGCTTAAGCCCAAGAGTTTGAGGTTGCTGTGAGTTGTGACTCCATGGCATCTACTGAAGGTGACAAAGTGAGACTCTGTCTCAAAAGAAAAAAAAATTTAAAAAAAGACCAGTCTGAGTGACAGCAAGACTCCACCAAAACCAAAGTAGAAAAATTAGCTGTGTGGAGTGGTCGGCGCCTATAGTCCCAGTTACTTAGGAGGCTGAGGTTAGAGGATTGTGAGAGCCCATGAGTTTGTGGTTGCAGTAAGCTGTGGTGATGCCACTGTCCTCTACCTCAGGCAATAGAGTGAGACCCTGTTGCAAAAAGAAAAAAATAAAAATCACCTTCTTCCTCCCAAACCTAGAAAATAACAGGTGTTAGCAATTATGTAGAGAAACTGGAGCCCTTGTATGTTGTTGGTGGGAACGTAAAATGTTGCAGCCATTATGGAAAGTGATATGGAACTCTTCAAAAAATAAAAAATAGAATTACTAATCTCATTTTGGGTATATCTAAAAGAATTCAAAGCAGGATCTTGGTGAGATTTGCACACCCATATTCCTTACAGCATTATTCACAATAGCCAAGAGGTGGAAGCAACCCAAAATACCCATTGATGGTTAGGTGGATAAAGAAAATATGGTATATATGTAATGGAATATTATGCAGCCTTAAATAAAATCCTGTCACATCATAAGGTGCAAATGAATCTCAAGGATATGATGCCTTTTTTTTTTTTTTGCAGTTTTTGGCCGGGGCTGGGCTTGAACCCGCCACCCCAGCGCCCCACCCTTTTGAGCCACAGGCACCGCCCGATGCCTATTTTTTTTTGAGAGAAAGTCTTACTCTGGGTAGAGAGCCATGTCATTATCATAGCTCATAGAAACCTCAAACTCTCTGGGCATTGTGGTGGGCACCTGTAGTCCCAGCTACTTGGGAGGCTGAGACAAGAGAATCATGTAAGCCCAAGAGAATTGTTTGAGGCTGCTATGAGCTATGATGCCACAGCACTCTACCAAGGGTGACGCAGTAAGACTCTGTCTGGAAAAAAAAAAAAGAAACCTCAAGTTCTTAGGCTCAAGAGATCCTCTTGCCTCAGCCTGCCAAGTAGCTGGAACTACAGGCACCCACAACAAAGCCTGGCTAGTTTTTCTATTTTTAGTAGAGATGGGGTCTCTACCTTGCTCAGGCTGGTCTCTGACTCCTGAGCTCAAGTAATCCACCTGCCTCGGCCTCCCAGAGTGTTAGGATTACAGGTGGGAGCCATCATGCCTGGCTTTGATACTAGGCTTAATAAAATAAGCCAGTAGGCTGGGCATGGTGGCTCATGCCTATAATCTTAGCACTCTGGAAGGCTGAGGTGGGTTGGGTTGCCTGAGCTCACTGGTTCAAGACCAGTCTGAGCCAGAGGAGACCCCATTTCTAAAAATAGCCAAGTGTTGTGACAGCTAGGGGGCTGAGGCAAGAAAATTGCTTGAGTTCAAGAGTTTGAGTTTGCTGTGAGCTGTGACTCCAAGGCACTGTACTGAGGACACCAAGTGAGACTCTCTCAAAAATAAAATAAGACTTGGCGTCTGTGGCTCAAGTGGCTAAGGCGCCAGCCACATACATTTAAGGTGGCGGGTTCGAATTCAGCCCAGGCCTGCCAAAGCAATGACGGCTGCAACCAAAAAATAGCTGGGTGTTGTGGCGGGCACCTGTGGTCCCAGC
>NW_003852415.1:641982-648939 GCF_000181295.1 Otolemur garnettii
CTTGAGCCCAGGAGTTGGAGGTTGCTGTGAGCTGTAATGCCATGGCACTCTACCCAGGGGGACAGCTTGAGGCTCTGTTTCAAAAAAAAAAAAAAAATCTTAATACATCAACAATCTCAGAATACTTATGCTATCACCAAAAATAAATACTCGAAACAGTTTAAGATTTGGGGGAGCAGTTTTCTCCCTTGGAATATATATCAATAATGATCTATGATCAACTTGCAAGGCTTAAAAACTATTTGATGTAATGGACAACTCCAAGCAAAATAAAAAGAAAAGTGGAAAAAAGAAAAAAAAAAAGAAAACAAAATCCCTTCTGTGAGGTTATGCCACCAACTCAACAACAAATTTTGCTTTTAATTTTTAGAGGTTTCTTTATTGTATTGTATTTTTCCTATTCTATTATATTCATTCTTTTTTCTTTTCTTTCTTTTTTTTTTTTTTTGAGACGGAGTCTCATTTTGTCACGCCAGAGTGGCCTTGGTGTCATAGCTCATGGTGACCTCAAACTCTTGGGCTCCAGTGATCCTCTTGCTGTAGCCTCCCAAGTAGCTGGGACTATAGGTGCCTGCCACAACACCCAGCTATTTTTAGAGATGGGGTTTCATTCTGGCTCAGGCTGGTCTTGAACTTGTGAACTCAGGCAGTCTACCCGCCTTGGCCTTCCAGAGTGCGAGGATTACAGGCGTGAGCCACCATACCCAGCCAGTATTATGTCATTTTGTAATACCACTAACCCTATACTTGAGACTGCCTGTTTCCTCAGAGTTTTACCAAACTGAGTATATTGTCAATTTGATTTTTACCAATGATGTGAGAAATGATATTTTAGTAGTTTTCAGTGTGAATTTCTTTCTTTGTGTGGTAAGTTGAGCTGTTTTTCATGTTTGAGGACCATTCATTTCCTTTAATATATTTTCTTAATTTTTTTTTTGAGAAGCTATCACCCTGGGTAGAGAGTGCCATGACATCACAGTTCACAGCAAACTCCAACTCCTAGGTTCAAGCGACTCTCCGGTCTCCACATCCCAAGTAGCTAGGAGTACAGGCACCTGCCACAATGCCTGGCTATTTTTTGGTTGCAGCTGTCATTGTTGTTTGGCAGACCCAGGCTGATTCGAACCCACCAGCTCAGGTGTATGTGGTTGGTGCCTTAGCCGCTTGAGCCACAGGCACCAAGCCATCTTAATTCTTTTTTTGAGACAGAGTCTCACTATGTTGCCCTCAGTAGAGTGCTTCGGCATCACAGCTCACAGCAACCTGAAACTCTTGGGCTTAAGTGATTCTCTTGCCTTAGCCTCCCAAGCAACAGGGACTATAGGTGCCCACCACAACACCCGGCTATTTTTTTGTTGCAGTTGTCATTGTTTAGCTGGCCCAGGCTGAGTTTGAACCTGCCAGCTTTGGTGTATGTGGCTGGCGCCGTAACCACTGTGCTACAGGCGCTGAGCCTTCATCTTCTTTCTTTGTTAGGGATATTTGCCCTCACTTTGTGTCATAGCTATAGCTTACTAATTTTTAACTGAGGTCCAATATGTTATTTACCCTCCTTACAGACTAAAGATTTGTTTAGTCTTCTCATATCTCTTTAATAAATATCCGCATTTTCCTCCTTTCTATACAAGATCAGCTTACATAGAAAATTTTCCAGAATTTTTTTCTTACTTAAGGCTGTTGGTATCTTTTACAGAAATTAAAACTTCATGTTAAAATAAAAAAGGGATGTTTCTACACAGAAAATACATAAATAAATGAAACATGACTCTGTGGGACTTCTATTCTTTTTCCTAACTCATTTACCTCTTTTTTGAATATAGGAAGAAAAGTATACCATGCAAATAAAGGAGCTGGAGAGACAGTTCCATCAGAAAGCCAGAGAAATTGGCATGATTCAGACAGAGCTGAAGACTGTGAAACAATTTCAAAAGAGAAAAATCCAAGTGGAGAAAGAATTAGAGGATGTAAATTTCTTTTCTTTTTCTGGAAAAAGGGATTAGAATTAACTATTTAAATACTTGCAGAGCCTTACAAACATTTATTCCTATGAGATAGAAACAAAATCTCTTTGACATTTTCTTTTTTTTAATGTTTTTTATTTTATTTTATTTTATTTTGTTTGTTTTTTTCTTCCCTCCCTCTCTTTGACATTTTAGAGATTATTTGAGAGACAAAGGGTAAGGCCTATCAGGTTAGGGCTGGATGCCAAAGGTCTTGACTTTAGACTTTTCTTTTTCTAAGCATTGATTTCTTTGTAAACTCACTAAATCTCAGCCAGCATACTCTTACACATTTATCAGCAGGTGACCCTTTGGATCAACTTCAGTATATACAGAAGAAACAAATTACTAGTTCTTGGACAATATTAGGGCAAAAGTAGTGAAGTCTTAGAGGAAAATATGTTTAAGTTGATGAACATTAGTTTTAGAAAAGTTTAGAAGGCTCAAAGAGGTAGGGCTCACGGGGACGAGGACACTAAGTACTTTTAGAAAGTTTTTCTCACCTTGCTATGCTTTGTCTCTTACTTTCCTTGGCTCAGAATATAGTTGTAAATGGTACAGGTGAGTGCCAGGCATGGGAGCTAAAATCAGCTTTGTGGCTATGGGCAAGTTACTTAATCTTTCCTTTTCCTTTTTTTTTTTTTTTGAAGAAATTTATTGAAAAGGAGCTGAGACAAAACTTCCCTTCCTCTCTCCTCTCTCCTCTACTTTCACTTAGCACATAGAAACATATCACCTTTCCTGGAGGTGCCAGCTGTCCTCCCTGACGAGGCTCTAGTGCTACTGCCACCTTCTACAAAAGCCATAGCAAATGGGTGTTTTTTTTAAAGGCACCCAGGTTGGCTACCCAGAGCCTTACGCTGAGAAATCTGTGAGCCCCGTGCTCTGAGTTGTTTAATCATGTCTGCCACGTGTACTGGAGATATGCTTCACAGCACACCAAAGGTCCATATTGGTGAATCATCTTGAACTTCAGTGGTGTAATTTTCAAAAGTTACATACCTAACTCTCATTTAAATTTAAAAAGAACATGTACTGGAGGCATATGTAACTCATTAACAAGGAAAGTACGACAGTAGAGATGGTTCCTCACTTAACCTTTCTATACCTTGATTTTCTCATCTGTACAATGGGGATAAGCATGTGTCTGTAGTTGCAATTACTTGGAAAGCTGAGGTAGAAGGATAGCTTGAGCCCAGGAGTTCAAGATTGCAGTGAGCTATGATAGTGCCACTGCACTCCAGACTGAGCAACTGAGCCAAATTCTTTTTTTTTTTTTAAAAAGGGGTAATAAGAATTACTATCTTGGCCAAGTGCAGTGGCTTGTACCTATGATTTTAACACTCTGGGTGGCTGAGCTGGGTGGATCCCTTGAGCTGAGAAGTTAGAGATCAGCCTGAGCAAGAGTGAGACCCTGTCACTACTTAAAAAATAGAAAAATTAGCCAGACATCATGGTGCATGCCTGTGGTCCGAGATTCTTAGGAGGTGAGGCAGGAGGATCACTTGGGCCCAGGAGTTTGAGGTTGCTGTGAGCTATGATGTCATGGAGCTCTAATCTAGGGCAACAGAGTGAGATTCCATCTCAAAAAAAGAAAAGAAAAAAGGGTTACTATCTCTTAGAGTTGTAGGATTAAACGAGATAATATATGTAAAGTACTTAAAATAGTGCATGTCACATGATTAGAATTATATAAATAGTGACATGCAGCTGTTAAAAAAGCCCTTGATTTGTGTATAGCATTTGCTGATTTCCACAGTGTACATACTTTATCATAGCAAGGAATATAGCCATCTGAAGGCTTGATTGGAGCTTTGAGGAACTCCTTCCAAGATGGCATATTCATATTACTGTCCAGCTGGTGCTGATGATAAGTGGGAGGCCGAAGCTTCTGCCCATATGGGCCTCTCCATAAGCTGTTTGAGTGTCCTCATGACTTGACGGATGACTTCCCCAAGAGAAATCCAGGTAGAAGCTATCTTTTTCATGACAAAGGCTTGGAAGTCATCTAGTAATACTTCTGCCATATTCTTTTAGGTAGAAGTGAATCCTTAAGTTTGGCCCATATTCCAGATGTGGGAATTCTATTTTATCATTTGAAGGGAGGAGTATCAAACAAATTATGGACTGACAAGCACCATACATACAGCCACAGCCTAAAGTATACACAGCTACAGGAATGATTTTAAACTATCGGTTCTGATAATGCTCTGATCACCTCCCTTAAGAATCATCTTTAGTTATTTCTCCACTGTAAACAGAATATTGTCCAGATACCTTAGTGTAAAAACCAACATTCTTTACCTACTTAGGAACGTTATTATCTCCTTTTACTATACCACCCACTCATCCCACAATCCCTTCAATCTACCCAAACTGGGTATTTACTCATCCTTGAAGACTTGCCTGTCTTTCTCATGTTATTCACAATGTATCTTTTATCTGGAATATATTCCTGATAGAGCTCTAGCAATTAAAATATTACATGTCCTTTAAAGGCTCAGCTCAAATGCATATTCTCCATAAGACCTTCTCCCAGGGTCCTGCTTAAAATATTTTTTTCTGGGTATTTCTATTGTATTTTGTATCTCTCCCTCTCTCTCTTTTTTTTTTTTTTTTTTTTTTTTGAGACAGAGCCTCAAGCTATTACCCTGGGTAGAGTGCTGTGACATCACAGCTCACAGCAACCTTCAACTCCTGGGCTCAAGTGAGTCTCCTGCCTCTGCCTCCCAAGTAGCTGGGACAAAAAGCACCTGCCACAACGCCCGCTATTTTTTGGTTGCAGCTGTCATTGTTGTTTTGGCGGGCCTGGGCTGGATTCAAACCCGCCACCTTAGGTGTATGTGGTTGGTGCCTTAGCCACTTGAGCCACAGGAGCCAAGCCTTTTTTTTTGAGACACAGTCTCGCTATGTCATCCTTGGTAGAGTGCTGTGGTGTCACAGCCCATAGCAACCTCAAACTCTTGGGCTTAAGTGATCCTCTTGCTTCAGCTTCCCAAGAAGTTGGGACCACAGGTGCCCGCCACGATGCCTGGCTAATTTTTTTGTTGCAGTTGTCATTGTTTAGCTGGCCCGGCCTGGGTTTGAACCCACCAGCCTCAGTGTATGTGGCTGGCTCTGTAACCACTGTGCTATAGACACAGAGCCAATATTTTGTATCTCTTTTGTACCACTTAGCCCATTGTGTCAAGATATTATATTTATTTATTTTTGAGACAGAGTCTCAGTTTGTCCCCAGTAGAGTGCCGAGGTATCACAGCTCATAACAACTTCAAATTCATGGGCTCAAGCAGTTCTCTTGCTTTAGCCTCCCAAGTAGCAGGGACCACAGGCACCTGCCACAATTTCTGGCTATTTTTTGTTGTTCTTGTTGTTGTTGTTTTTAGAGACAGGGGTCTCACTCTAGCTCAGGCTGGCCTCAAACTCATGAGTTTAGGCAATGCACCTGCCTTGGCCTCCCAGAGTGCTAGGATTACAGGTGTGAGCCACTGCACCCAGTTCATATTTATTGTCTTTCCTCTTCTATTAGGTTATATATTTGTGGCATGAACAGTATGGTTTTTTGTATTCACTGAAATATAAGATATAATACTTAATGAACCTATGTTAAACAGTAAGTGGGTCTTTTCATGGAAACAAAATTGGAGGAGTGTCAGGTTTTCTAGAAGGAATATCAAGTTTGATTCTCTATTAAAATGCTATTGATTGAAATTAATGTAATTAATTTTCCAGGAACTCTTAAAAATAGACATCCTATGTGTAGTCAAAATGAATTAAAAACTAATGTATATTCTAGTGGGCCATAACTTTTCTTTTCTTAAAGAACAATGTTACCACCTAGTGGAGAAATAGATTTCAGACCTTTCAGAGAGCTATTGGGGAAGACTTAAAATTTGAAGGCAAAAGATACTGGTTTATGAGAAAAAATAATGTGATTCTATGAAATCCCAACTGGGACTGAACTAAGACAGATAGGGGCATTCATGAATTTAAATTTGGGAGGTATTCATTAGGGAAGAAAATTATTTATACCAATCATATAGAATTCACAGTATAATTTTAATTTTATATAAATTAAAAAGATACTGCCAGGTAAAGTGGCTCACACCTGTAATCCCAGCACTTTGGGAGGACAAGGTAGGTGGATCACCTGACCTCATAAGTTGTGACTAGCCTGAGCCAGAACAAGAAAAAAATAGCTGGGCCAGGCAGGCTGTATAGTCCCAGCTACTTGGGAGGTTGAGCCAAAAGAATTGCTTGAGCCCAAGAGTTTGAGGTTGCTGTGAGCTGTGATGCCATAGCACTCTACCACAGATGACAAAGTGAGACAATAGAAAAAAAAAAAAAGATACTAATTGGCTGGATGTAGTGGCTCATGCCTGTAATCCTAGTACGCTGGGAGGGCAAACCAGGAGGGGACCATTTGACCAGAAACCAGCCTGAGCAAAAGTTGAGACCCCATCTTTACTAAAAGTAGAAAAATTAGCCAGGTGTTATGGTGAGCACTGATACTCCCTGCTACTTGAGAGGCTGAGGCAGTAGGAGGGCTTGAACCCAGGAGTCTGAGATTGCTGTGAGGTAAGCCAACACCATGGCACTCTAGCCTGGGTAACAGAGTGAGTCTCTGTCTCAAATAAATAAATAAATACAAAGACACTAATTACATTTAGAATATCAAAAGTATTCAAGGCATACATTTTAAAGAAAAAATGACTTCTGTATACCTCAGTAACAGAAGATGGCATATATTGTTAGGTTGCAATTATTATTTTTAATAGTTGAGTTTTTTAATAGTTCTAGTCCTTTTTGACAAAATGATAATACTAATTTCTGTAAATTTAGCTTAGCTGATAAAAGAATAAAATGAAAGTCTTGGCGCCTGTAGCTCAAGCAGCTAGGGTGCCAGCCACTTACACCAGAGCTGGTGGGTTCAAATCCAGCCTGGGCTTGCCAAACA
>NW_003852415.1:650256-653582 GCF_000181295.1 Otolemur garnettii
AAAAAAAAAGTCTTTTAAATAGATGCATGGAATTCCATTGGGTGGTATATCATGATTTATTAATTGGTTGCTTCCTATTGAACATTTGGATTTTTTCCCAATTTCTTCCTATTATAAACTACGGTGAACATCTATGTAATAAAATATTTTTTCATATCTTTAATCATTTTTAGGATAACTTCTTAGGAGTAGAATTTATAGGTAAATAAATGTGAACTTTTGTGATACACACTGCTTATTTGCCTTTTGAAAGATTTATTTATAGATTTTTGGGGTTGTCTAATAGCATAGGTCTATCTGTACATATACAAGGATAGTAGTTTTTGTTTTAAACTTGTATGTTTTTTGTTTTTGTTTTGAGACAGTCTCATTCTGACACCTGGGTAGAGTACCATGTCATCATACCTCACAGCAACCTCAAACTTCTGGGCTCAGGAGATCCTCTTGCCTTAGCCTCCCCAGTAGCTAGGACTACAGGTGCCTGCCACAACTTCTGGCTAGTTTTTCTATTTTTAGTAGAGATGGGGTCTTGCTCTTGCTCAGGCTGGTCTCCCAACTCCGGAGCTCAGGCGATCTACCTGTGTTGACTTCCCAGAGTGCTAGGATTACAGGTGTGAGCCATGGGGCTAGGCTAATATAAACTTCTATGTTGATATTGATTTTGAAAATCTTTGACAATGCAAGAGGCTTTTTTAAAAAAATTGTATTAAAAATTCAGGGAGTATAGCTGGGCATTGTGGCAGGTGCCTGTAGTCCTAGATACTTGGGAGGCTGAGGCAAGAGAATTGCTTAAGCCCAAGAGTTTGAGGTTGCTGTGAGCTGTGATGCTATAGCACTCTACTGAGGGTGACAGTGAGACTCTGTCTCAAAAAAAATAAAAAATTGAGTGACTTGTCCAGAGTCAAACAGCTGGTGAGAACAGCAGCGTTTGACTTTGATATATCTGATGGAAAACCTTTCTCTATTGTCTTTACCCCCTGACAGTCTTGCTCTGTCATTGGCATCATCATAGCTCACTACAGTCTCAACTCCTGGGCTCAAGCAATTTTCTTGCCTCAGCCTTCTTGCTGGGTACTTGTAGCTGGGTACTTGGTCCCAGCTACAAGTACCCAGCACCATACCTGCCTAATTTTTGTATTTTTTGTAGAGATGGGGTCTCTTGCTAAGGCTGAGGCTTGGGAGGCTGAGGCAAGAGAATTGCTTAAGCCCAAGCAGTCCTCTTGCCTCAGTCTCCTAGAGTGCTAGGATTACAGGGGTGAGTCACTATGCCTGGCCTCTACTGCCTCTTTTGTGGCACAAATGTTAGATTGAGTATGTCTATTTCTTTTTCTTTTTTTCAGAATATCAGATTTTTTGTTCTTACCATGTAAGAGTATGTCTATTTCAATTTTAATCATTCTTGCCAGTAAATATGAGTATAGGATCCTTGCTCTGAATTAGCTCAACTTTCTTTTTTTTGTTGTTTAATATGTTATGCTTTATTCCTTAATATTGACAGGTTAAGAACAAAAAATTTTCCCAAATACTGATTTACATAGCTCAACTTTCTTTGACTAAAATAATTTTTTTTTTTTGAGACAGAGCCTCAAGCTGTCCCCCTCGGTAGAGTGTGGTGACATCACAGCTCACAGCAACCTCCAACTCTTGGGCTCTAGTGAGTCTCCTGCCTCTGCCTCCCAAGTAGCTGGGACCAAAAGCGCCCGCCACAACGCCCAGCTAGTTTTTGGTTGCAGCTGTCATTGTTGTTTGGCAGGCCTGGGCTGGATTCGAACCCACCACCTTAGGTGTATGTGGCTGGCACCTTAGCCACTTGAGCCACAGGCACCGAGCTGACTAAAATAACTTAATGTGCTTTCTGTTCTATATATAATAGTTTTATTTATTTATTTAATTTTGAGACTGAGTCTCACTATGTCACCCTTGGTAGATGCTGTGACATCGCAGCTTACAGCAACCTCAAACTCTTGGGCTTAAGCGATTCTCTTGCCTCAGCCTCCCAAATAGCTGGGACTACAGGTGCCTACCACAACGCTATTTTTTCTTGTTGCAGTTGTCATTGTTGTTTAGCTGGCCTGGGCTGGGTTTGAACCTGCCAGCCTTGGTGTATGTGGGTGGCACCCTAATCACTGAGTACATGCACTGACCCAGGACATTTTTCTGGTAATAATATATACCAGAAATATATATATAGAAGGAATTCCTATATTAGGTAGGAGAATTATATAGTCTTAACTCCTAAGTTTTCTTCCAATTCTAAAATGTTATGATTCTATGATTCCACATGTTTGAAATGATGGTATCTGGAAAATATGTTTATGAGAACAACTTGTCTGAATACTATGAGGACTGTTATTCATGAAGAGCTTTTGAAAAACAATGTAGTAGCTCCTGCTTATCTACAGGGAGTATATTCTAAGACCCGCAGATGTCTGAAACTGCAAATATATATACTATGCTTTTTCCTATACATCAGTGATTCTCAACCTTCCTTTTTATTTCTTTCTTTCTTTCTTTTTTTTTTTTTTTGAGACACAGGCTCAAACTGTCACCCTGGGTAGAGTGCTGTAGCATCACAGCTCAACAGCAACCTCCAACTCCTGGGCTCAAGCAATTCTCCTACCTCTGCCTCCCAAGTAGCTGGGACTACAGGCACTGCCACAATGCCTGGCTGTTTTTTGGTTGCAGCCATCATTGTTGTTTGGCAGGCTGGGCTGGATTTGAACCCACCAGCTCAGTTGTATGTGGCTGGCACCTTAGCCACTTGAGCCACAGGCGCCGATCCGGTTCTCAACCTTCCTAATGCCATGACCCTTTAATAACAGTTCCTGTGGGTCATGACCCACAGGTTGAGAACCACTGCTATATATACATACCTAAAAATAAAGTTTAATTTCTAAATTTAGGGGTGGCATCTGTGGCTCAGTCGATAGGACGCCAGCCCCATATACCAAGGGTGGTGGGTTCAAACCCAGCCCTGGCCAAACTGCAACAAAAAAATAGCCAGACGTTGTGGCGGACACTTGTAGTCCCAACTACTTAGGAAGCTGAGGTGAGAGAATCACCTACGCCCAGGAGTTGGAGGTTGCTGTGAGCTGTGTGACGCCACAGCACTCTACTGAGGGTGATAGAGTGAGACTCTGTCTCTACCAAAAAAAAAAAAAATTCTAAATTTAGCACAGTTAATAAAATAGAACAATTATAACAATGTACTGTAATAAAAATTATGTGACTGTGATCTCTCTCTTTTTTACCCCCCAAAATATCTTAATATTTTTGGACTGTAGTTCATTGCAGGTGAGACTGCAGAGAGTGAATTGCAGATAAGC
>NW_003852415.1:653834-655129 GCF_000181295.1 Otolemur garnettii
CTATTTTTTGGTTGCAGCCGTCATTGTTGTTTGGCGGGCCCAGGCCGGATTCGAACCCGCCACCTTGGGTGTACGTGGCTGGCGCCTTAGCCACTTGAGCCACAGGCACCAAGCCAACAAAATGTTTCTTTATTATGAATTTTCCTATTGACCACTTTTTGTTATTTTTGTTTTGATTTTAGCTGAAGGAGAATTTAAGGAACACAGAACGCAAACATCAGGAGACTCTTAGAAGACTGGAAGGCAGGTTTTTTGAAGAAAAGGTACAGAATATTTGGATTATATTTTGTTTTACTAGAATTACATAAATGTATTTTGAGATATAGGAACCTTCCATTTGTTATCTTATTAGAAGATTAAAAGATTGTTATTGAATAACAGAAGAATAAAAATCAGGGAAAACAAAAGCTGTTTTGAAATGTCAATGTCTAGGCCTTTTTCCTCTCCCTTCAGAGATTCTTAAAATGCTCCACAGGGATTATCAACTTATGAAGACTTCAGGACACATGTCTCTCAGCTTGGTCTTCCCCTGGTGGGACTACATGTACTATATCCTGTAGGGGAGATGGGACTGGTGAAGTCACTCTGTTATGTGTATGAAGATATTCCTGTAGTCAAGCCGAGCTAAGGATGTTAATAAAAGGGGGCTCAAAAATGTTCCCCAGCACATTCCTCAGCAAACGTCAAGTTTCTCTGTGTTTCTGAAGTTAAATCTCCAATTGTGGGAAATACATTGAAACATTTCTACAGAATCCTTTCAGAGGCCTCATGGTTTTTCTTTTTTTTTTTCAGTGCTAAGATAGGACTTTTATTAGAAGTTAGAAAGGAATACAGAAAAAGTAAAAAACGGTAGAGCTTCTTGAAGGGGGAAAGAACTCGTTTTTTCTTTATTATTTTAATTGTTTTAATTTTTCACTTTTAGGAAGGAACTGGTAAGGATGTAGGGAGTTGAGAGGGGGACACATAAGTACCCATAAAGTACCAGGTTTCTAGTTGAATAACCTGGAGGGAGTGTGGCAGGATCAGCATCCTAATATTTTTCCTTTTGAGGTACTTCCTTGGCACTGTCAGGAATGGAAGCCTAAAGGATTAGGCTGCTCTCAGTAGCTTTTCTTTCCTGCTCCACCCTAATCCTGACCTTTAAGTTTTCAAAATACTTGGCTCAGCGCCGGTAGCATAGTGGTTACAGTGCCAGCCACATGCACCAGGCTGCTAGAGCCAGCTAAACAACAATGACAACTACAACAAGAAAACAGCTGGAAGCGGTGCCTGTGGCTCAAAAGGGTAGGGCACCG
>NW_003852415.1:655190-663153 GCF_000181295.1 Otolemur garnettii
AAGAAAGAAAGAAAACATCCAGGCATATGGCAGGCATCTGTAGTCCCTGCTACTTGGGAGGCTGAGGCAAGAGAATCGCTTAAGTCCAAGAGTTTGAAGTTGCTGTGAGCTGTGATGTGACAGAACTCTACTGAAGGCAACATAGTGAGAGACTCTGTCTCAAATAAAACAAAATAAAACAAAAAGAGTTTGTAGAATACCTAAGTGACTGTGTCTTAGTGTGTTTGTATTGCTAATAAGGAACACCTGAGGCTGGGTAATTTATAAAGAAAGAGGTTTATTTGGTTCCTGATTCTGTTGGCTGTGTAAATAGCATGACACCAGCATCTGCATCTGGTTAGGGCCTTAGGCTACTTATACTCATGGCAGAAGGGGAGGGGGAGCTGGTGTGCAAATCGCATGGCCAGAGAGAAAGCAAAAGAGAAGGGGAAGGTGCCAGGCTCTTTTTATAAATAGTAACCAACTCTCAGGGGAACTCTTCTAATAGAGTAAGAACTCAGTTATTACATGGAAAGTGGCACCAAGCCATTCATGAGAGATCTGCTCTCACAGCCCAGACATCTCCCAGCGGGTCCCACTTCCAACACTGGGGATCAGATTTCAACATGAGACGTGGCAGGGCCAAATAAACCATATCCAAAGCATTGTACATTACTTATGTAAATAGGACTTTTTTTTTATATGTACAAGTAGGTGGCTGCTGGCCTTTTCTCTCATGGTTATGAGATGCTTACTGAAGCTCCAAGCTTTGCCTGTGTTTAAAGCAAGAAGAAAAAGTGGCTTCAGTAGTATCTGTCCCTTTTATTTAGAAATCATAAAAAATTTCCCAGAAGCTCCTAGCAGATTTGACCAAAGCCATGTTATTAAGGATGCTAAGAAAGTGAGAGTTTTGTTTTTCCAGCCATTAATAGAAGCTGGGAAGGAAAAATGAGGATGGACCTGACTGTTGGGTTGCCCAGCCTCAGCAGTGTCAGCCTCACTGTGTTAGGTATACACTGCATGGGTATTTTCTCCAATGAAGGTTTGAGCCCCAGTGCTGCTGCTTCATGACACTGAGCTTTCCCATAGGCCTGTTCATTCATCTCATACCTCAGCATGCTCCACCTGGTCACATAAAGGATTTCTCCAGGGCCTCAGTGTTTTGTTTGGCTTTGTTTATCCATTTATTTCTTTCTGTTTCTTGAAGCACAAAGTACTGTTCTGTACCTTTTTTTTTTTAAGAGACAGGATCTTACTCTATCACCTAGGCTGGAGTACAGCAGTTCAATCATTGCTTACTGCAGTTGCAAACTCTTAATTTTTAAGCAATCTTCTTGCCTTAGCCTCCTCAATAGTTGGGACTACAGGCACATGCTACCACACCTAGCTCATTTTAAAAATTTAAATTTTTTTTATAAACTGGGTGTCAAACTCCCAACCTTAAGCAGTCCTCCCACCTCAGGCTCCCAAAGTGCTGGAATTTCAGCCATGAGTCATCGTGCCCAGCCTATACCATATTTTGTAGTTGTTATTGCCTCTTCCTGGAATGCTCTTCCTCTAGTTCTGTATCATTCTCATTTCTTTCTTTCTTTTTTTTTTTTTTTTAAGAGACGGAGTCTCATTTTGTTACCCTCGGTAGAGTGCTGTGCCATCACAGCTCACAACAAGCTCCAGCTCTTGGATTTAAGCAATTCTCTTGCCTCAGCCTCCCAAATAGCTGGGACTACAGGCACTTACCATAATACCTGGCTATTTTTGTTGTTGTTGTTGTTCTGGGTTTTTTTTGTTTTTTTTTTTTCAGTTTTGGCCAGAGCTGGGTTCGAACCCACCACCCCTGATATATGGGGCTGGTGCCCTACTCCTTGAGCCATAGGCGCCGCCCCTGTTGTTGTTGTTGCATTTTGGCTGGGGCTGGGTTTGAACCTGCCACCCTCAGTATGTGGGACCAGCACCCTACTCACTGAGCCACAGCTGCCTCCCCCCCTTTTTTTTCTTTATTAGAGACGAGGTTCTTGCTTTGTTGCCCAGGCTGGAGTGTGGTGGTACCATCATGGCTCATTGCAACCTCAAACTCTTAGGTTCAAGTGATCTTGCGTCAGCCTCCCAGGTATCTGGGACTACAAGCATGTGCCTATAGTTATTTTTTTATATTTTTTTGTAGAGATAAGAGTCTTGTACTCCAGCACTTAATCTGTCCTTCTGCCGTGGCCTCCTAAAGTGCTAGGATTACAGACGTGAGCCACCATGCCCAGCCTCATTCTCATTCTTTAGACTTCAAATGTCGGTTCCTGAGAGAGAGATTCCCTAAACTGCAATCTAAAAATGACCCCCCCCAACTTACTGTCTATCTCAATACCCCATTTATTTTATTTACAACATTTATCACAGTCTATTAATTCTCTTATTTACTTGTTAGGGGGCTGTATAACATCCAGTTGCCTCCATATGAGTCCATGCTCAGCCATTTACTAGCTATGTGACTTTGGGAAAATCATTAACTTCTCTTTTTCTAAGTTTCCTTAGTCCTTGCTTTTGTGGATAATATTTTCATAGGGTTGTTGTGAGAAATAAGTGATACTTGGAAGACTCTTAGAACTGTGCTTGGCACATAGCGAATGCTCAGTACATTGTAATCATTGGTTATTGTTTGGATCCCACCCTAGGATATTAGCTTCATGAAATCAGGGATGTTGTCTGTTTTGTTCACCATAGAATCTTCAGTATCTTAAACAACTAGTATATAATGCTTAATAGGAATTTATTGAATGAATAAATGAATGACTCTCATCACATTGCATTTAGCAGAGATTTTTCCCAGATCTGTATCCAATATGAAAGTGGCTCCCCCATTTACATATAATGTTGCTTCTTTAATGGGGAAATTAAGAGGTACCTTAAGATTCCTGTGTTCACACTATCCTCTTTGATGGCTTCTCCACCAGCACTGGGGGTTCTTCACATCAGGTCATGTGGACAGGAGTATTTTATCTGACGTTCTGAAATAAATACTTTCTGATGTGTAAAATTTGTTGAGATGAGTGGATTGCCTATGCTCAGGAGAGCAATCTGAGCAAGAGTGAGACCCCATCTCTACTAAAACAAACAAACAAAAACCTAGCTGGGTATTGTGGCAGGCACCTGTAGTCCCAGCTACTTGAGAGGTTAAGGCAAGAGGATCACTTGTACCCAAGAGGTTGAGATTGTTGTGAGCTAGGCTGATGCCACAGCCCTCTACCCAGAGTGACAGAGTAAGACTCTATCTCAAAAATAAAAAAAAGAGAGAAATATAACTATTTAGTCTGGCTGTTTTCTTTTTCAGCACCGTCTAGAACGAGAGGCTGAAAAGAAAATAATAATGCTGGCAGAGAGAGCCCACCATGAAGCTATTGTGTAAGAGACTGTGTCTTCTTTTTCTTTTTCATAGCCTCTCCTATCTCTTTGCTGATCTGTTTTCTTCCTTTTGTCTCCCCCTCTCCCTCCCATTGTGCTTTCCTCAGACTTTTTTGTCTACTCTCCATCACTGTTTCTTTCTCTTTGTATTTCCTCTACCCCTTTTCCTCTGCCCTTTTTGTACCAGCATAGAGTGGTGAAAAGGACCTGGACTTTGAACTTTATTTAGACTTATGGTTCTCAACATACATACATATGTGTACTAACTGTAGAAACATTTAAATATTTTGAAATTAAATTTCTTCATCTAAATATGGGGCTAATAGCAATATTGCATGGTTGTCATGAGGTATATTAGTGGAAGTAACACTAAACTACACTGTGTTAACAAAATGAACTCCTAAGTCTCAGTGGTTTATTTCTTTTTGAACTAACAATCCAATGTGAGTCTGGCAGCTCTTCTCCAATGGTGATTCATGAACCTGGGCTGCTTCCATCTTGTATTGCCATCTTAGAATTCTTCATTTTTGGTCATGTGGGCAAGGGAGAGCATGGTACACTCATACCTACTCTCAACTGCCTTGTGCTAGAAGTAACACATCTCTTTTCACTTTCTTATCAAGTAAGAACTTAGTAACAAGATTCCTACCTAGTGATTTTTTTTAAAAAAGAGACAGGGTGTGAGACTAGGGTGTAGTGGTTCAGTCATAGCTCATTGTAACCTTGAATTCCTGGGCTCAAGCAATCCTCCTGCCTCAGCCTCCAAAGTAGCTGGGACTGCAGGTGTGTGCCACCATACCTGGCTAATTAAAAAAATTTTTTTAGAGACAGGGTCTTGCTGTTTTTCCCAGGATGGTCTTGAACTCCTGAGCTCAAGTGATCTTCCCATCTCAGCTTCCCAAAGAGCTAGGATTACAGGTGTGAGGCACTGCGTCCCACCCTCAAAATTGAGTACTCACCATAAGCTAAGTAAGTAGTGGTCATTATTATTATTGTCAGGGAGGTAAAGCAATCATTGTTCTAGTTTGACAGTATCTAAGGCTTAGACTTGTATTTTGAGATCTTCTATTTATTTCAGGCAACTGAACAATGCCGGAAGAAATGTCTTTAAAGAGAATGTTTATCTCCAGAAAGCTCTTGCATACCACCTAAAGGAAGCTGATGCTCTACAAAAAAGCTCCCAGAAGTTAAAAGAGAGTCACAATGTCCTTTTACATCAAAAGGTTCCCTCTCATTTAGACTTTGTTTCCTATCTTTTTTTTCAAAGGATTGAGTTGGTGAATACCAAGAATTGGGTATAATAATAATACATAACAGTGATGGGACCATTTTCCTTGTGTTTGGGTGACACACTTTCCTTATCTGAAAAGATGATTACTGAGTGACCTGAAAGAAGCATTATATTCAACTTTAAAAAGAATATATTTGGGCGGGGCCTATGGCTCAGTGAGTAGGGCGCCAGCTCCATATACCGAGGGTGGTGGGTTCAAACCGGGCCCTGGCCAAACTGGAACAAAAAATAGCTGGGTGTGTGGTGGGCGCCTGTAGTTCCAGCTACTCAGAAGGCTGAGGCAATAGAATCACCTAAGCCCAAGAGCTAGAGGTTGCTGTGAGCTACAACACCACGGCACTCTACCAAGGGTAATAAAGTAAGACTCTGTTTCTTAAAAAAAAAAAAGAATATATCAGAAACATAAATGTGACTCTTACCTTCTGTGACCTTAGAATATCTTATTTTTCTTTGCTTATAGTAGCTCCCTGAATCACTTAAGAATAGGTTTAGCTATAACAGGCCTAGCATCATCACTGGAGTCACCGCACAAGGGTTTATTTTTTCACCTAAAGGAGGTAACCAACCTGGAGCAGGAATAGTAGTGCCACAAAGTCAATAGACACTCAGCTTCCTTAATTGTGTCCTGCCACATAATGCCTTACACCCTCAAATTCACTTCATGCTCTAGGGTGGCTGATAGAGCTCTAACCATTACTCCACAAATAGCGGGAATAAGAAGTAAACCGTGTGCTTCTCCCTTTAGAGTCCTTCCTGAAGTGTTACACACATTTCCACTTGCATCTCATTAACCAGAACATGGCTATGCTGAATTCCAAGGCAATTTTCAGCTGGGTATGCTGCTTTTCTGAATGAGACTGGGGTTTTATCATAAAAGAGGGAAGGGGAAATGGATTTTAGGATAGACAACTAGGACACTGTGAGTTTCAAGGATATAGTTATTAATGTTTTACTGCATAGTTTTATTGATTTTGGTAATGTGAAATATTTAATCTTTCAGAAGTTGAAAGGAATGAAAGCTTAATTAGCAAAATTAGTGGATTGCCTTCACAAGTCCAGATAAGGACCTTAGGATGTTTGTTACTTTTTGTACATGAAATAGTAAAATATGACCTTCTCAGGTTATCATCAAAACTCAAATCATAATGAAGTTAATGGAAATTAATGAGAAACTATTAAGTTCTGGAATGATTAAAGAAAAAAAAAATGTGTCATTTCTCTTATCTTTCTGTTTTAAGGAGATCAATGACCTGTTGGTTAAGGAGAAGATTGTGCAGCTTACCCAGCAGAGAACACAAATCCAAATTCTTCAGAAGAAGGTAGTAAGCTTGGAGACTGCTCTGAATTGCATGACCAGAGAATTTGAGGCTGAAATTGTAAAACTGCAGCAACAAGCAGTGACAGAGAACCAAGCAGGTCAGGTAGAAATTAACAAGCTGCAGCAACTTCTTCAGATGAAAGACAGGGAAACGAATCGAGTGAAGAAACTGGCCAAGAACATACTGGATGAGAGAACAGAAGTGGAAAGATTCTTTTTAGATGCTCTACACCAAGTGAAGCAACAGATCTTGTTTAGTCGGAAGCATTATAAGCAGATAGCACAAGCTGCTTTCAACTTAAAAATGAGAGCAGCATGTTCAGGAAAAACAGAATATCCCCAAATCAGAACATTTGATGGCAGAGAGCACAGCACCAATAGTGTCAATCAGGATCTTAAAGAGGCTGAGAAATGGTACTAGTAACACTTTAATATATTATTTGTGCTGCTATTTTTGTGCCCTTTAGAAAAATTAGAACTTAGGAAAGTTTAGTTTAATAATATCCAAATATTGAATAGATCTCTCAGTCAGTTATTTGAGGACTGGAAGTGACTTTCTCATCTTTATAACCCCTGTGCTTAGCATGGTGACATAGTATGTATTTTTAGTGGGGGCCTCCCTTTTTCTTGTGACAGGGACTTGTTAAAGAGACTAGATTATCCCAGAAGATGTCGTTGTAATATATTTTAATTTGTTCCTTTATCTTATTGTCTATAAATGAGAAATTAATTGTAAATGTTTGATTAGATTCAGGTTACACTTTTTTTTTTTAGACAGAGCCTCAAGCTGTCGCCCTGGATAGAGTGCCATGCCATCACACCTCATAGCAACCTCCAACTCCTGGGCTCAAGCGATTTTCCTGCTTCCACCTCCCTAGTAGCTAGGATTACAGGCGCCCGTCACAATGCCTAGCTATTTTTTGGTTGCAGCCATCATTGTTGTTTGGCAGCCCAGGCTCAATTTGAACCAGCCAGCTCAGGTATATGTGGCTGGCACCTTAGCCACTTGAGCCCCAGGCACTGAGCCAGGTTAAATATTTTTGATAAGCATACTTTCAGAAGTATTTTGTACTCTTCCCTTTATCTTTTTTTTTTTTTTTTTTTGAGACAGAGTCTCACTTTGTTGCCCTTAGTAGAGTGCTGTAGTATCACAGCTCACAGCAACCTCCAGCTCTTAGGCTTAGGCGATTCTCTTACATCAGCCTCCTGAATAGCTGGGACCACAGGTGCCCACCACAACACCTGGCTATTATTTTTTGTTGTTATTGCCACTTGGCCGGGGCCCGGTTTGAACCCACCATCCTCCATATATGGGGCCAGCGCCCTACTCACTGAACCACAGGTGCCTCCCTCTTCCATTTATCTTGGGATAAAATGTATAGGCAAGAATAATACCTAACTAACCATATAATTTCTAAAAATACATATAATTATTTTGTTGTATAGAACTGCCCCACATATTGGAGGACATTCATTAGTGCCCCCATCATTTCATTAACCAAGAGTCCCCCCAAAGTATCCAGAATATTAGAGACGTACTGCCCTATGATAAAGGTAGCAGAATATTTGAGATAGTTGCAGACTGTATACAATAATTAATTTTGTTTCCTATTAATATTTTTATTAGAGCACGCTTCCCCCTATAAACCATGGATCATAGTCCATTTTGAAGCTTATTCTGAAAAAAATTATTTTATATTCCAATGAAGTTAGATTCTTCAAAGTCCCTAACTTAAAAGGATTCCCTACTTCTGTGTAATTAACATCTTATTGAGTGCTTCCAAATGTGTTTTCTGCTTAAATTATTATTTATTTATTTACTTATTTTTATTTATTTATTTTTTTTGAGATAGAGCCTCAAGCTATCCCCCTGGGTAGAGTGCCGTGACTTCATAGCTCACAGCAACCTCCAACTCCTGGGCTCAAGCGAGTCTCCTGCCTCTGCCTCCCAAGTAGCTGGGACCACAGGCGCCCACCACAACGCC
>NW_003852415.1:664038-668483 GCF_000181295.1 Otolemur garnettii
ATATATATATATATATGGATTAATTTGTAAGTTCTTTCTTTCTTTCTTTTGTTTTTCTGAGGCAGTCTCACTTTGTTGCCTTCCTAGAGTGCCATGGGGTCACAGCTCACAGCAACCTGACCCTGGGGCTCAAGCAATTCTCTTGCCTCAGCCTCCCGAGTAGCAGGGACTACAGGCACCCGCCACAATACCTGGTTAATTTGAAAGATGAGGTCTTGCTCTGACTCAGTCTGGTATTGAACGTGTGAGCTCAGGCAATCCACCCACCTCGGTCTCCCAGAGTGCTAAGATTACAGGCATTAGCCACTGTGCCAGGCCATAATTTGTAAGTTCTTTTGAATCACTTAGCTGTTGAGAAGGTTGGACATGCTCTGAAAAAAAATCTTTGAAAGATAAGATTCTTGAAAAACGCCCATATGATAAGCTTTTACCTTCTTGCCATGTTTAGAGGTCTGAAATACTACTTCTGTTACCAAGAGATTTGCTATAATTTCCTTCTTTGTATTTAATAAAGTTGAGTACCGGCTTGATGCCTGTAGCACCATGATTACGGTGCCAGCCACATGCACCTAGGCTGGAGGGTTTAAACTCAGACCTGGCCAGCTAAACAACAATGAAAACTGCAACAAAAAATAGCTGGGTGTTATGGCAGGTGCCTGTAGTCCTAGCTACTCAGGAGGCTGAGGCAAGAGGATTCCTTGAGCCCCAGAGTGTCAGGTTGCTGTGGCTGTGACCCCATGGCACTCTACAAAGGGCAACAAAGTGAGACTGTCTTTAAAAAAAAAGTTACATGTCAGTTATGGTATAGAATTTTTCTTATGTTTATATATTTTGTATTTTTAAAAAAGAAGAGAAGCAACTCAGCACCTGTAGTTCAGTGGCTAGGGCATCATCCACATACACCAGGGCTGGTGGGTTCAAACCCAGCCTGGGCCTGCCAAATAACGACAACTACAACAACAAAAAAATAGCTGGGCTTGAGGTGGGGGCACCTGCAGTCCCAGCTATCTGGGAGGCTGAGGCAAGAGAATCACTTAAGCTCAGGAGTTTGAGGTTGGTGTGAGCCGTGACACCAGGGTACTCTGCCGAGGGTGGCAAAGTGAGACTCTGTCTCAAAAAAAAAAAGAAGAGAAGCTTACTTTGACCATAGTTTTCCTTTTCGTGTTTTTTCACTTGAAATTCTTCAGGACAGATATTAAAGGAAATGTGGATATTGGAGATTTGACCTGGGAGCAGAAGGAGAAAGTCTTGAGATTACTCTTTGCAAAAATGAATGGTTTTGTTCCCAGGTAACTCCCTATTTCTGCAGTGAAATATTATGTTGTTAATAAACATAGAAACTACATCAGAGCAACGAACTTATTCTTAGAATTAAAAGAATGGGGAAAGACAAGAAAATATAAAAAGGCCCTACTGCTAAGCTACTGTAACTCCTAGAGGTATACTGGAGATAAATGAATGAGAATGAAATGAAAGATGAATTGGAATTAAAGTGGGGGGGGGGAGAAAAGATTAATCTTAGATGTTTAAGGCAATGCTTATTAAGAAGTTAGACGTTGAGCTGGGTGCCGTAGCTCAGTAGTTAAAGTGCCAGCCCTGCAAGCTGGCGGTGGTGAACTAGAACCTCACCTGGGCCTCATTAAGGAAAAACAGAAGTATAAGAAGTTAACACATTGTTCAGCTGAATGAGAGGCAACTGAAGAGAGTATAATAACTGTTAAGACCTGATTAGTCTGCAGAAATAAGTAAATAAAGTTGATTTTTCTTTTAAAAGATACAGATGAAGAGGTACATAGGAAGAGGTATGGGAGAAGGGGTGCGGAGCTTCCACACCGTGTTGTAGGGGGGTGCCACCCTTTAGGAGTTCAGCAACCTGGAAGCCCCTCAAATCTTGCAGTTTGATGTTCTCTTTTTCTGATTAACATAAGGGCATAGATGATTAGGTTCCATTGTTCACATTTGTTAAGGAAAGTCCAAGTTGTAGTTGAGCCCTTCACCCAGAGGGTGTGCTATATACCCCTACATTGTTTGTACCAGTTAGGTGAGCGTACCTCCCCCTCGGTCCCTCTCCTCTCCCTCCTCCTTGAATTTAACTGTATTTTTCTCTTACGTGGGTGTGTAGTTGTTCACCTACTGGTTTCATATTAGTATTGAGTACATTGGATACTTGCTTTTCCATTCTTATATTTTACTTAGCAGAATGCTCTCTAAATCCAAAAGATGTAAAAAGTCTTTCTTTTCTTTTTGGAGACAGAGTCTCAAGCTGTTGCCTTGGGTAGAGTGCTGTGGCATCACTGCTCACAGCAACCTCAAACTCTTGGGCTTAAGCGATTCTTTTGCCTCAGCCTCCCAACTAGCTGGGACTACAGGCACCCGCCACAATGCCCGGCTATTTTTTGGCTATAGTTGTCATTTTTTTTTGGCGGGCCCAGGCTGGATTCAAACCCTACAGCTCCAGTGTATGTGGCTGGCACCTTAGCTGCTTGAGCTACAGGCACCAAGCCTAAAATGTCTTTCTCTATGCCTGAATAGTATTTTGTGGTATACCTACAACATAGTTTATTCATCTATTTGTGAGTTGATGGTCATCTTGGTGATTGTGAATTGAGCTGCAATAAACATTCTAGTGCAAATATCTTTATTAATCAAGGGATTCTCTAATATAAGAAGGAGACCTAGAAAGGAAAACAGAAATCCATAGATATACCAAATTAATTTCTTTTTTTTTTTTTTTGAGACAGGGTCTCGCTCTATCTCCCAGGCTAGAGTGTAACAGTGTCTTCATAGCTCACTGCAGCCCACCAGGCTCCTGGGTTCAAGTGATCCTCCTGCCTCAGCCTCCCAAGAAGTTGGAACTACAGGCACCTGCTACCATAGGCTGGTCTCCAACACCTGGCCTCAATAATCTTTCCACCTGGGCTTTCCAGACTGCTAGGATTACAAGCATTAGCCACCATACCTGGCCCCAAATAATTCCTTTTAATGATTAATTTTACTTTTTCTCCACTTTATTGTTGACTATAAACCTTGGTATTCAACAATAATTTGGCTAAAATAAATCAAGCACTTAATGATTGCTTAATATATGCTTGGCAGTACATATATTAGCTATCAGAGATTCAAAAGAATGAAGGGATACTGCCCTCGAACTCAGAGTTTATAATCTAGTTGCTCAAACAAAACAAAGAAAAAACTTAGGTGGCACAATAAGTAGGAATTTAGACAATCATCAATGGCTAGGCTGGGCGCGGGTGGCTCATGCCTGTAATCCCAGGACTTGGGAGGCAAGGCGAGTGGATTCCCTAAGCTCACAGTTTCGAGACCAGCCTGAGCCAGAGCAAGTCCTTGCCTTTAAAAATAGCCAGGTGTTGTGGCAGGCGCCTGTAGTCCCAGCTACTTGGGAGGTTGCAAGGGAATTGCTTAAGCTCAGGAGTTTGAGGTTGCTGTGAGTTGTGACACCATAGCACTCTACCAAGGGTGACAAAGTGAGACTGTCTCACCAAAAAAAATTATCAATGACTAGAGGAGTCAGGGAAGACATTTCTGAAATAGTATGTATGACTCTGGAGCACCTTGTAGGATAGAGGGATTATAGAGAGAGAAGGCACACTAAGCAAGGGGTATAGTAGACAGCATAAGCAAAAGGCCAGGGTAGAAATGGGTGTGTGGTGTTTAGAGAACATTGAGGAAAAATTCTCTGGCTTGAGGAAATAAGATGATGTGAGTAGAAGTAAGGTTTAGTTGAGCATGGTATGTGCACCTGTAGGCTTGAGTCTGAGTTCAAGGCTGCAGTGAGCAATGACAGGGCCACAGTACTTAGTGTGGGTGACAGAGTGATACCCTGTCTGTAAATAAAATATAGTTAATATAGTTAATATATGAGGACATGAGGAGACACTCATTTTGTTGACTTTTACCTTCCACAGGAAATACAGCCAGAGTTCTAGGCCTCCAGTTCCAGACTATGTTGTTTGTGAAGAAACAAAGGAACTTAGGTAAGATCTCTCTTGCTAAAGTAGTAAACATGAGCCTCATCACAGTGATTCCTGATGGCATCTTAAACATGCTAGAGTTGAGTGTGAGTAATATGACAAGTCTGTTATTCTGAACCAAGTTTCATGTGTATGTAGTTGTTGACAGCCCTGTTACTTTGTTATGATTGCAGGGATGAAAGTAAGCTTCAAGATCAAACTTTCATCACCCAGCAAGTTCCAGTATCAGACCCTTCAGGTGAAATGGTGCTAACCAATATTCCAAAAGGACTGCAAGAGTCGGACATAGTAAGGAGTCTGCGTCTAATCAAATTATGCACATAACTGTTACCCTTCCCCATGCAGCTTCTTTCCAAATCACAGTACTTTTCTCTAGTAGCAAAGACCCCTCAGGTATCAGTGGAATGAGTAATAAAAAGCACTAGTATGAAATTATGGGAATTTTTTTTTTTT
>NW_003852415.1:671684-681609 GCF_000181295.1 Otolemur garnettii
AAAAAAAAAAAAAAAAAAAAAAGAGTTCATCTTCCAATTATTGGAAGATCTTTTTTTATTGTTGTAGTTGTCATTGTTGTTCAGCAGGCCCAGGCTGGGTTTGAATGCACCAGCCCTGGTGTATGTGGCTGGTGCCCTAGCTACAGGCACTGAGTCAAAAAAAAAAAAAGGAAGATCTTTTTTACATATACTGACCTTCCCCTCCTTCAAGTTATCAGAAAAGGGAAGAATTTTTAGAAAACATGTTTAAGTTCTTATTTCCAGATAAGCATTTCACAGCCATAATAACAATTACCTCAAAAATAGAAGTATGAAGAGCAAGTGAAAAATCTGGTTTCAGTGTCACACTAAGAAAGAATCTCCCTATAGCAATTTTGCAGGGACTGATAGTCCTGAGAAAGATTATAGTTATAATGTATTCCAATCCCAGGGATCAGATCTGAGCAAGGTTGGCACATGAAGCTGGTCAAAAATAAAGGGAGGCTATTCAGTATAGACTGAGTCTTCGCCAAACTCGTTTCTAACGGCCCATGGTAGGCATGACTACAGCGGGTGAGGAAAGAGTAGCATCATCTTCTTTCCACTGAGAAGTGATGGTCTTTATCTGAGTGTAGAATTGGATGCCCTAAGGAGAAGAGGAGGAGGGAAGAGTTAGCATATATTTCTGGGAGTTTCATGATTCTTCTTTTAGTTGGCTTTTGAGGGAGGTGCTGTAAAAGTCTTCTCACATTCCTATTTGAGGAATGCAATTCAAATCTGATATAGTGTTTAAAATAATTTATCTAAAGCATTTAGCATAATACCTGGCATAGAATAAACTTAGCCATCGTTATAGTGCTGAAACTAGTACTAGCCAAGAGCATCTAAATGGAAAACTTGAACATAAACTCTACTCTGTTAACCTTGTGGGCCTTTATCTTATAGCTGAATATCACGTCTCCTAAAGTCAACAGATTTGGCTCAAATCTTGCCTCTTCTCCATCTTGACTACAGTTTAACCTTAAGCCTTATCTGTGTGACATAATGCCCACCTCATAGCAATGTTGTGCGGAGAAAAAGAAATGAGATACAAAAATATCCTAGCAAAGTGACTGCTGTTCGGCTCGGCACCTGTGGCTCAAGTGGCTAAGGCGCCAGCCACATATACCTAAGGTGGCGGGTTCGAATCCAGCCCGGCCCGCCAAACAATGACAGCTGCAACCAAAAAATAGCCGGGTGTTGTGGTGGGCGCCTGTGGTCCCAGCTACTTGGGAGGCTGAGGCAGGAGACTCACTTGAGCCCAGGAGTTGGAGGTTGCTGTGAGCTGTGATGGCACAGCACTCTACCCAGGGGGACAGCTTGAGGTTCTATCTCAAAAAAAAGTGACTGCTGTTCAACTGTTGTTAGTTTTCCTCTCTTTCCCATGAAGAAAAAGGAATAAAGGAGTCATGTTATATGTTAGGCAGTTTCTGATAATTGTCAGTGATAAAGAGCTCTACATTGAAGTGGCAAACCCCAAATATCTTACAAGTCTAAAGTAAAATATCTGATATTACACATAAATCCTTTTGTTTTCTGAGGAAGGTTTTGCTCTATTGCCTAGGCTGAAGTGCAGTGGTACTCATTACTCACTGCAACCTTGAACTCCTGGGCTCAAGTAATCCTTCTGCCTGAGCCACTGCAACCAGCCAAATTTCACTTCTAAATTATATATAACACATAAGCCAAAAAATTCAGCTCATTTTAAGGCTTTATACATATGCATACACACACAGTTTATTATTTTATAAGAGTAATCTAGAGCAAAAGAGAATCCATTGTTCAGATCTAACACTTTTATCATTTTCTTCCTCATGTAGAAACAGGGTCTTGCTAGGTTGCCCAGGCTGGCCTCAAACTCTTGGGCTCAAGATATCCTTCCATTTTGGCCTCCCAAAATGCTGGGATTACAGGCATAAGTCACCTCATCTGGCTAGAACAGATATCTTTAGAAAAACCATTTCTGTGATTAAAATACTTTTCTAGAAGTTTTTGATAAAATCTGGGCCATTTTAATGTATTAAAACAATTTTAGAGATTATTATATACCTTTTTTTTTGAGACAGAGTCTCACTATGTCACCTTTGGTAGAGTGCTGTGACGTCACAGCTCACAGCAACCTCAAACTCTTGGGCTAAAGTGATTCTCTTGCATCACCCTCCCCTGTAGCTGGGACTACAGGCGCCCACCACAACGCCCGGCTGTTTTTGTTGTTGTAGTTGTCATTATTGTTTAGCAGGCCTGGGCCAGGTTCGAACCCACCAGCCCTGGTGTATGTGGCTGGTGCCCTTCACACTGAGCTACAGGTGCTGAGCCTATTATATACTTTCAACATAAAGATACAACTTTTATCTTTCATTATGTTAAGTATGATCCTTCTTTGTGTTCTTTCAAGAATTTAATAATCTAAGGATTTAAGACTTCAAACTGTGTATATGTTCAACTTTTTTTCATAGGCTTCCTCCAAAAAACCTCACTTAGCACAGTAACTTACAGTAATAAAACAATGGGTAGTGGGTGGCACCTGTGGCTCAGTGAGTAGGGCATTGGCCCCATATACCAAGGGTGGCGGGTTCAAACCTGGCCCCAGCCAAACTGCAACAACAACAACAAAATAGCCAGGCGTTGTGGTGGGCGCCTATAGTCCTAGCTACTAGGGAGGCTGAGGCAAGAGAATCACCTAAGCCCAAGAGCTAGAGGTTGCTGTGAGCTGTGACATCAACAGCACTCTACCAAGGACAACAAAGTGAGACTGTCTCTTAAAAAAAGAGTAGGAGGAGTAGTTAAATAATAGTTTTACCATTTCCCTTAAAAGAAGTGATTGTTACTGGGATCAAACTAGTTATTTTTGCAAAAAACCATGACTAATATACTAAGTGAAATAAGCCTCCAGATAACCAAAGTGTTGACTGTTTTTTTATTTTTTGAGGCAGATTCTTACTTTGTTGCTTAGGCTAGGGTGCAGTGGCATTCTCATAGCTCACAGCAGCCTCAAACTCTTGGCTTCAAGCAGTCCTCCCCCCTTGACCTCCCAGTGCTAGGATTGGGCAAGAGTGACCAGACCATGCCCAGCCCAAATAATAATTACAGTGTGATATAGCTGGGATTACAGGCACTCACAACATCCCACTAGTTTTTTCTATTTTTAGTAGAGACATGGTCTCACTCTTGCTCAGGCTGGTCTCAAATTCCTGAGCTCAAGCAATCCACCAGGCGAGGCCTCCCAGAGTGCTAGGTGAGAGCCACTATGCCTGGCCTGTGATGAGTACTTCTTAATGTGGCTTAAAGGGCCCTACATGGGTTGCCCCCTGCCTACTTCTCTAACCTCACTTCTTCCCATTTTCCACATTCCTTCAATGTGCTCCAGCCCATTTCTGCTGTTGGAGCATGCTGTGCCTCTTCCTGCTTTAGGACATACGCTCCTGCTGATGGAAGTGGAGATAATTCAATCCTCATAACTTCACATTTGAAGCATAAAGAGGATATCCCCCAAAGTCACACAGCTAATAACCGGTGGAGCTGGGATTTGAACCTAGGCAATTTGGTTCCAGATCTGCTTTATTTTTCCTGTTCACTGCTGTATTTGTAGTTTCTAGACTAGTGTTTGGAACTAAAAAAGGTGCTTGATCAGATTTTTTATAAATGAATAACTATTATAGGAGAAATATGTGCAGTCAGAGCACGTGGGGCATACCATTGAGGAAGTGGGTGTTGGTCAGGGCTGATTTTCTAGAGCAGCAGTTCTCAACCTGTGGGTTGCAACCCACAGGAACTGTATTAAAGGGCTGGGCCGTGGCATTAGGAAAGTTGAGAACCACTGTTTTAGAGGCATCTATTCTTTTTTTTTTTTTTTTTTGAGACAGAGCCTCAAGCTGTCCCCCTGGGTAGAGTGCCGTGGCATTACAGCTCACAGCAACCTCCAACTCCTGGGCTCAAGCGAGTCTCCTGCCTCCGCCTCCCAAGTAGCTGGGACCACAGGCGCCCGCCACAATTTCCGGCTATTTTTTGGTTGCAGCCATCATTGTTGTTTGGTGGGCTGAGGCTGGATTCAAACCCGCTACCTTAGGTGTATATGGCTGGTGCCTTAGCCACTTGAGCCACAGGTGCCAAGCCGAGGCATCTATTCTTTACACTAAGACATGACAGGTGATTAGGAGTTTGTCAGATGAAAGGAGAGAGATGGGAAAGAAGGACAGAGGCAGAGAAAATGGCACATACAAAAGTTTGGATTTCTTCATGCTCTTTCCCCAAAACTTTGTTTTCTTGAGTTATTGAGGAAGAAGCGACTTTGGCAAAATTTTGTTCACCTTTTTATCTTTTTAGGAGACCTTCTGAGAAGCACTGAAGAACATATGACTGCACAGAATCTGCTCACAGGCCCTATCTTGCAAAATTCTTGCTCTTGAATATGTTTAAGAAAACTTCTTAAAGAAAAAAGTATTTTTTTTAACTCAAAAGTTACCTGTTTGCCATAGAAATTGGTGTCTCCCCTGAAGGAAGATCGAGAGCCAGTGAATGAGAACATTGGCAAAGGCACTGGAATGGGGACATTCACTCCCACCTAAAGCAGAACAAATCCACATCACATACTGAGTGAAGGACTCAAACAAGGGAATTCTCCATTTAGAAGCACAAAGACATCAGAGACAAACTTTAATACCTACCTTCTACCCTATTCTCTATCTCATGTATTTTTATTCCTGAGGAAGAATAGGGCATTGTAGGAGGCTAGAGGGGCAATCTTTAAACAAGTTGCAGTGACTGATCACTGTCTATAGTTTCTTTTTCAGAAATAGTAAAATGACTACAAGAATCTCCTAAAAATTCTGTTCACAAACCTGTCCGACATCCACCAGGTGGGAATATTTCCGAGCAGTGGCTCCATTGGTGGTGAAGATGGCTGTTCCATTTCCATATGGGTTATCATTTACAATTTTGATGGCTTCATCCAATGTTTCTGTCTCCAGAACCACAAGAACTGGACCAAAAATCTCCTCTTTATAACAGGTCATATTTGGCTGCCAGGAATGATGCATCCAGAAAAGAAGTTAGCTTTTTGGGTTCTGAGCATTTTACGCTTATTTGGTACTTTCACTTAATACCTATAATTTACATGGGTAGCTTTCATATTAACAATTTTCATTTTAAACCACCTATTAAAAAAGTTCTGTCTTACAGTGTTCCATCTTCTAAGCTACCAACCATATAAATACTTTGAAATTCTTATTAACTATAACCACACTCCTTATTTTTTATTTCTTATAACCAGACGCACTATTTCTTGAGTTATTAACCCATCACCAGCTTCTTTTTTAATACCTGAAAAACTTGTATACAATTATGTTACCAGTTACATGAAAATTCATTTTTGTATATAACTCAAATCTATATTAAATATACCAGGAGAACTTTTTCTCTTTATAGAAATCCCGTGCTGTTTTCTGTAACAATCTATTTTCATTCACTCCTTTGCCTTCCAAATAAGTCTATAGATTTCTATTTTGATATCAAGTCATATTTAACACATTCAAAACATCCTTCACCACTGCAGCTAATCAGCTGTGTTTGTTGCTGATAAGTGGATTTTTCCTCTACGGCTCTGTAGCAAAAGTTTTCATAATTCCTGCTATACTTACATTCAACTCTTGATTATTCAGGAATATAGTGGGGATATCTGAATTTCTTCTAACCCTAATTTAGTCATGAATGTTAGGTGAGAGACTTCAGAGTTTTGATAAATAAAAATTGACAGATCAGTTCTTTTTCTTTTGTTACTTTCTGTTGAAGATGCAGCTAAATTTGGGGCACAGAGTAGGTATTCAATAAATTGTAAGATAGGTGTTGGCAAACTACAGGCTGTGGGCTAAATGTGGTATGCTACCTGTTTTTATAAAGCCCACAAAATGGTTTGTGCATTTTTTTTTTAAATGATTGGGCGGGAGGAATCAAAAGAATATTTCATGACATATAAAATTATACAAAATTCATATTTTGGTGTCCATAAATAAAGTTTTATTAGGCAGCACCTGTGGTTCAGTGGGTAGGGTGCCGGCCCCAGCCGAACTGCAACAAAAGAGTAGCCGGGTGTTGTGGCAGGTGCCTGTCGTCCTGAGCTACTCGGGAGGCTGAGACAAGAGAATCACCTAAGTCCAGGAGTTGGAGGTTGCTGTGAGCTATGTGATGCCACGGCACTCTACCGAGGGCAATAAAGTAAGACTCTGTCTCTACAAAAAATAAAAATTAAAAAAAGTTTTATTGGAACATAGCCACATAATGTTTATGGCTGATTTCACACTATAACATCAGAATTGAGTAGTTGCAACAAAGCTAAAAATATCTAGCCATTTATGGAAAATCTGCTGACCTTAGGTATAAAAGGAAGACCTCTGGTTGGGAATTAGGAGGGAAGACTCATTTAGACTCCAAACTAACTGAGCAAGAGATGTTTTAGTCATTAAAGACCTTTTATAATTAGAGGGATGAGATTCTATAGCTCTAAGGTGGCTTTAGCTCTCATATTCGTGAAAAAAACAAAAATTGTTCACCTTAACATTTGAGATGATCGTTGGTCCAACAAAGTTGCCATTTTCATAGCCTTTGACTTTAATTTTTCGTCCATCAAGAAGGAGGGAAGCACCCTCCTTGGTTCCACTATCAATCAGATTACAGACTCGCTCTTTGGCCTGGGGAGTAATCAGAGGGCCAAGATCAGCTCCAGGCTGGTCTCCTATAAAACAACACAGAAGTATTTAAGGCATTTATTAATATAGTATGACTGCTAATAAGAGATGAATCCAAATGACAAGTACAGTACAAAGAGAAGCAATGGTAATAGGTAATAGGATTGTTCCCAGTGGCCAAGACCAATGCTAAAATCAAGAGCTTAGCGCTACAGATGCAAAACCAAAAGGAAGTTAGGTGACTGATTACCTGCATTGACTCTCAGGTTTTTAGCACGTTCCACCAGTTCTGGCAGCCACTTTTTAGCTTCTCCCACAAAGATTGCTGTTGAAAGAGCCATGCAGCGCTGACCAGCAGCTCCAAATGCTGCCCCAACCAGCTGGTTGAGGGTATTTTCCTTATTGGCATCTGGCATGATTACCCCATGGTTCTTGGCTCCCTAAGGAAAATATAGAAAGTACATGAGTCTTGCTTGCCAAATACAATTAAGCCAAGAAATT
This sequence comes from Otolemur garnettii, assembly GCF_000181295.1. Lineage (NCBI taxonomy): Eukaryota > Metazoa > Chordata > Mammalia > Primates > Galagidae > Otolemur > Otolemur garnettii. The sequence goes on from NW_003852415.1 coordinate 678,884, forward strand.
AGGCAAGGAAGATGAGCTTTCAAATGAAAATTTAGGAAAGGACTAAAGAATTCATTATTGATAGGAGGACAGAAATTTATTACGTTTAATACTGTTGAAATCCTGGCAACACTGAGCAGGTCTCCAGGTTACTTTTACTTTCTAGCTGATAATTTATGTATTTTTTTTTTTTTTTTTTTGAGACATAGCCTCAAGCTGTCCCCCTGGGTAGAGTGCCGTGGCATTACAGCTCACAGCAACCTCCAACTCCTGGGCTCAAGCGAGTCTCCTGCCTCCGCCTCCCAAGTAGCTGGGACCACAGGCGCCCGCCACAACGCCGGGCCATTTTTGGTTGCAGCCGTCATTGTTGTTTGGCGGGCCCGGGCTGGGGATTCGAACCCGCCACCTTAGGTGTACGTGGCTGGCGCCTTAGCCGGTTGAGCTATAGGCGCCGAGCCAGTTTATGTATTTATTTAGATCAAAAGTATTACAAAAATAGGTTCAGTGCCTGTAGCTCAGTGGCTAGGGCGCCAGACACATACAACAGAGCTGGCAGGTTCAACTCCAGCCCGGGCCTGCCAAACAACAGTGACAACTACAACCAAAAAATAGCTGGGCGTTGTGGTGGGTGCCTGTAGTCCCAGCTACTTGGGAGTCTGAGGCAAGAGAATGGCTTAAGCCCAAGAGTTTGAGGTTGCTGTGAGCTGTGACGCCATAGCGGCAACATAGCGCCAAAGTGGCAACATAGTGAGACTTTGTTGTTTTTTTGTTGTCTCAAAAAAAAAAAGTATTACAAAAATAGTTTTTTCTTAAAATCTTAAACATATTTGAACTGACAAGTTAAACACTGCATTGGGAACTCTCTTCACTTTCCCAAGTTAGAAAGGAAAGAACTTGGCTCAGTACCTGTAGTACAGTGGTTATGGTGCTGACCACATATACCAAGGCTGGTTGGTTCAAACCTGGTCAGGGCCAGCTAAACAATGACAACTATAACAAAAAAATAGCCAAGCATCGGTGGTGGGTGCCTGTAGTCCAGCTATTTGGGAGTCTGAGAAAAAAGAATTGCTGAAGCCCAAGAGTTGGAGGTTGCTGTGAGCTGTGATGCCATAGCACTCTACCTAGGGCAACATAGTGAGACTCTCTCTCAAAAAAAAAAGGAAAACTTGTCTGCTGGGGTTACTAGTAGGCCTCCTAATATATAATTTTAAAAAGGAGGTCTCCCAAACTGACTTCCTTCTAGATATAAAGCTTCAAAAATGGTGGGTCGCGGTGGCTCATGCCTGTAATCCTAGTACTCTGGGAGGCCAAGGTGGGTGGAATCCCTAAGCTCAGAAGTTCCAAGACCAGCCTAAGCAAGAGTGAGACCCATTCTCTACTGAAAATAGAAAAACTAGCCAAGCGTTGTGGCAAGTACCTATAGTCCCAGCTACTTGGGAGGCTGAGGCAAGAAGATAACTTGAACCCAAGAGTTGGTTGCTGTGAACTATGTCACTATGGCGCTTTACTGACAGAGTAAAACTCTGTCTCAAAAAAAAAAAAAAAGCTTCAAAACTTCTTTTCTATGTAGGACAACATTTGGTTACTTCCAGATACTTCGGTTGAGTGTATGGTTAGATACCATATCTGGTACTCATTTTTATCCCATTACACATAATGTCGAACAGAATATACTCAGTAAATGTGAAGTAAACTGGGAAGGGCTTAAGTCAGATTGGCCAAAACACATTTACCCATGAAAAATAAGTGGGCATAACATGAACAGTTTGCAAACCTCTGCAGAGATGACTATTTTTTCTACAATATTAACTGAAGGAAAGAGTGAGAAAGATGTAATAGGACTTTATGTTTATTCTCAAAGAATTGCTTATGTATTTGGCATGGAACTAGTAAGAGGTCAGAAAAACTTGCAACCAAGTAAACCACACTCACATATCGAGCAGTATCAAATGGGAACATGATGCTCTTTCCAGTGCCTTAAGTAGCCCGGACCTTTAGGGAAGATCGTATCTTTGACATTGGTAGTTAGGATACGCCTTAAAAGAAGGAAAGATAAAGGGCTAGAAGTATGGTATAAAAGAAGAAATGGCCAGAACCAGAATGTGGGTGTTAACTGCTAAATCCCAAAGAATTTGAGTAACATTCTTAGGAAGGAATAAGCCCTCTGTCACCAAGATTAGCTGTATATAGTAAAAGGTGATTAACATGACTTTGAATGAAATCCCTCAAAAGGTTCATGGTTAAAGAGAAAACATTCATGATGAAATGGTAATTAAGAAACACATTAGAGCAGAATGAGTGGCACCCCTGCTGAAGGGCTCTTTTTAGGCAATTTAAATACAAAATAAAGACTGGGGAAATAAGGAATAATAATCACCATGTTGGCTTGAACCCTCTTGCCATGTTTTGATCCTCTCTCGAAGATGTATTCTCCTGCCTGGTTGGATCCCACAAAGCTGATTGCTTTGATGGTCGGATGATCACAAATAAAATTTACAGCTTTAAGAAGAAAATAAATGATTACCACAAAGGAACAAGTAGCTTCTTAACACAGCAAGTTTCCTTTTCCCTACTGCTATGGATTTAAAGTTTTTATACATTTGTTTTTCTGTATTGGATTCTCATTGTGAAGTTCTCTTCTTATTTCCTCTAAATTCTTTTTTTTTTTTTTTTTTTTGAGACAGAGCCTCAAGCTGTCCCCCTGGGTAGAGTGCCGTGGCATTACAGCTCACAGCAACCTCCAACTC
>NW_003852415.1:681700-687781 GCF_000181295.1 Otolemur garnettii
GTCATTGTTGTTTGGCGGGTCCGGGCTGGGGATTCGAACCCGCCACCTTAGGTGTACGTGGCTGGCGCCTTAGCCGGTTGAGCTATAGGGGCCGAGCCTCTTAATTCTTTAAATTACAAATTCTATTTAGCCTCTTATCTTTCATTATTTTTCTCATTTGTTGTTCTAGAATTTCCACTTCTAACTTTTCTTGTTTGTTTTTTTGCAGTTTTTGGTCGGGGCGGGGTTTGAACCCGCCACCTCCGGCATATGGGGCAAGCGCCCTATTCCTTTGAGCTATAGGCGCCGCCTTTCCACTTCTAACTTTTAAGGCCACAGTTCATATTTCCTCTCAAATAACAGCATTTCAATACTGAATGCTTCCTTTTTGTCCTTTGAGAATATGCAACTGTCACTATGTACTAGGACTCACAGATACTACCCTACCCTCCGGTGAGAGGTAATGTAGCACAGTATTTAAAAGCAAACATTAGAGTCACCCTTCCCAGGTATGTACATCCCGACTTTGATAGTTTCTAGAAGTACAACCTTGGGCAAATTAATTTCACCATGCCTCAAATTTCTCATCTATAAGATGGAAAAATAATATTACCTACTACAAAGGGTGGTTATATGCAAAATATGCAAAGCTCTAGGAACAGCGCCTGAAATACTGAAGCACTATTTAAGGATTAGCTATCATTATATGAATTAAAAGGCCTTTAGTATCTTTAAGGCCTATTCTAAGTTAAATCTTCTCATAAATTCCTTTAACACTGAAGCAAAAACTTTCTCTTTAACCTTTTTTTTTTCTGAGACAAGGTCTCCCTCTGTTGCCTGGGCTAGAAGGCAGTGGCATTATGATAACTCACTGCAACCTCAAAATGTGCTCAAGTGATCTTCCTGCCTCAGCCTCCTAAGTAGCTAGGACTGCAGGCAAGTGCCACCATACCCAGCTAACTTTTATTTATGTATTTTTTGCAAAGTTGCTCAGGCTGGTCTCAACTCTTGCTCTGACCTCTCAAAGTGCTAGGACTATACCCCAGACTTTCTTTAATCTTACCTAACTCAAATCCATATTTCTAGTGTCCCCAAATAAACTGTAGGGAAAGAAGCACTGCCACTCCTCATTTAGTTACCTTTCCCCTTAGAGATGGCAAAACAGTCAGCAATCATTACCTTCAAACATGGAGGTTACCATTAGTATAATAAATCCCTTCTCCCTAGGTTCCTCATCCTAAAATCTTTAATCACTACTCAATACCTTGTTCGTTTTTTTTTTGGTTGCCAGATTAAGTAGCCACATGTAGAACGGTAGTTACCTTCATGTTGTCCATGAATGATATTCAGTGTTCCATCAGGGACACCAGCATCCTGGAGCAACTTAGCAAGAAGCATAGTTGCTCCAGGTACTCGCTCTGATGGTTTCATTAGGAAGGTATTTCCACACACCATGGCCACGGGAAACATCCAAAGGGGGATCATGGCAGGAAAATTGAATGGAGCAATGCCTGCACATACTCCCAGAGGCAGACGGTAAGAATAAAGGTCCATGTCTTTGGTGATGGATGGCATGGTCTCTCCCAGCATGAGAGACGTCACACTACAGGCATGCTCAACCACCTCTGTAACAGAGAAGAAAAAGTCAGGCTACCAGTTCTAGCTCAGGCCAGTGATGGGGGTGGTGTGGGCACTGACTTGCCCTCCTGAATGAACGGGCTGGACAAAATGAGATTCTCTGAATGGGAAAGAGGAAATAATATGCATATTCCTGCTGGAAGGGCATCTGAGTAAAATAAAGAATCAAGTAAATCAGTTTTATAGATACCTGAGAAATACTGCCACTTTCACAAGCATAAAAAGGATATTATGGGATGGCAAATTCTACATAAAGAAGCAACCTTCCCATATAGGATTTTTGCCTTCCATCTTCCCATCTTCCTTTCCCAAAAGTCCTATAAGGAACTCCCAGCTTACGCAGGCCCCGAAATACATCTCCTTCAGCATCAGCTAAGGTCTTTCCTTGTTCCAATGTGATTAACTTGGCAATTTCTTTCTAGAGAGAAAACAGAAATAGATATTAACACGAGGATGTTCTTCCCTTTAATTCTCAGGTAGCCAAGGAAGAACAAAGCTGGAGAAGCAGTGTCAGGGAGAGAGCCACAATCAATGTCTTTCTGTATTGCACAGTTATGGAGGGCAAATGAAATGGTCTCTGTGGGAGTAACAGATTTCTTTTTTCTCACTATTTCTATGTCTCACTATGATACCCTGGGTAAAGTGCCATGGTGTCATAGCTCACAGCAACCTCAAACTCTCTTGCCTCAGCCTCCCAAGTAGCCGGGACTACAGGTGCCTACCACAATGCCCGGCTATTTTTTGGTTGTAGTTGTCATTGTTTGGCAGGTCTGAGCTGGATTTGAACCCACCAGCTCTAGTATATGTTGCTGGGGCCCTAGCTGCTAAGCTACAGGCGCTGAGCAGGGAGTAATAGATTTCTTACCAAGTTGTCTTTAATAAGTTGTTGATAGCGGAGCATGACCTGCTGACGGCTTAATACTGAAGTATCTGCCCATGCAGGAAAAGCACGTTTGCAGGAAGCAACAGCTGCATCCATTTCAGCCTTCGTGGCCTGGGGGACGCGACCAATTACCTCATTTGTGGCCTGATAGGAAAAAAAAGCATAACATACTTTGCCTCTGCCTTTACTTTCTCCATTTTACATCTAGTCACAGAAGCAGGACTATGTGCTTTAAGATAGACACCCAGGCCCATACTTTTTCATCATGGTCCTAGAATTCGAGGCTTGCCAATTCAAGTTCCAAAGCAGCTTCACTTACTGGGTTGTGGATATCAATCCATTTGTCGCTTTTGGATTCAACAAATTTTCCATCGATGAAGAGTTTTACAGTTGGCTGGAGAAAACACACAAAATTTTGTATTAGTGAACTGCTTTGCTTTTCCTTCTCCCTTTCCCAAAGAGAAAAGAATACAGGTTTCCTTGCTATTCATATAGTGGAACTTCATGAGCAAAACCATGGCATTATGAAGGTTATACTAAAAAAGTAACTTTGTTAACAAAGATTAGCTATTAGGATTTGTTGGCCTAGCTGATTTTCTGTTATAGGCCTATGAGTATGTATTACTTTTATGAGCAAAAGATTTTTTTTTTTTTTTAGAGACAGAGTCTCACTTTATCACCCTCGGTAGAGTGCCGTCGCATCACAACTCACAGCAACCTCCAACTCCTGGGCTTAGGCAATTCTCTTGCCTCAGCCTCTCAAGTACAGGCACCGGCCACAACACCTAGCTATTTTTTGTTGCAGTTTGGCTGGGGCTGGGTTCCAACCTGCTATCCTTGGTATATGGGACTGGTGCCCTACACTGAGCCACAGACGCCACCCGAGCAGATTTTGAAAATGCTTCTATGTGTATTTTTTCCTGAGAAATAGCTCATTTTATTACATTTTCAAAGGGATCTATGAACCAAACAAGGTAAAAGAACAATGTATCACACAAGTACATGTGCATACTTCTATATGACAAGGATTTAGAGCAGTAGTCCTTATTCATTAGATTGTAGGTACCACAAGTGGCTGATAGAAAGAAGATATGTAAAAACAATTCTAAAGGTAGTTAAGAAGAAGACAACTGCCTGGAAAGGTCTACAAAACCTTTAAAAGGCATGAAAGTGTTTATATCATTATCAGCAATCTTATTTCAGAAGGAAAATAATCCAAAAAAGGAAGAAAGTATGTAAATATTATACAATATTAAAATACTGAAGTAATCTAAATTTTTTTTTTTTTTGAGACAGAGCCTCAAGCTGTCCCCCTGGGTAGAGTGCCATGGCATCACAGCTCACAGCAACTTCCAACTCCTGGGCTCAAGCGAGTCTCCTGCCTCCGCCTCCCAGTAGCTGGGATTACAGGCGCCTGCCACAACACCCAGCTATTTTTTGGTTGCAGCTGTCATTGTTATTTGGCGGGCTGAGCTGGATTCAAACCTGCCACCTTAGGTGTATGTGTCTGGCGCCTTAGCCACTTGAGCCACAGGCGCCAAGCCATCTAAATGTTATATAGGGAAATTATTAACTAATGTAAGCTGTATCTACTTGATTGAATATTACACAGCATTAAATTTATAAATATAAAGACCACTTGCAACAGTGGCAATGTTTGCAACACAGTAGACATAATATTAGATAAGAAAACCAAGGTAAATTATTTTTTTGAGACAGGATCTTGCTCTGTTGCCTATACTAAAGTGCAGTGGTATCAGTCTAGCTCACAGCAACCTCAAAATCCTAGACTCACATGGATTCTCCTGCCTCTGCCTCCAGAGTAGCTGGAACTACAGGCATCTGCTATCATTACAGCTGATTTTTCTATCTATTTTTTGTAGAGATAGGTCTTACTCTTGTCCCAAACTCCTGAGCTCAAGCAGTTTTCCTGCCATGACCTCCCAATGTGCTAGGATTACAGGTGTGAACCACTGCCCTGGCCAGAAATCAATCTTTATACCAAATAAACTCACCACTGAAGAAGAGAAGGAAGATGCTGAATACCAGGTGGATTTCACTTTGGAAGAAAACTGTGAGACAAAAAATAATGATTAATTTTATAATGAGAGCAGATAATTATTTAAAATTTAGCAAATGGCTGCTATCTGAGGTTGGACAATTAAACTCATCCTAGAAAAGAATGCTGCATACCTCATTGTTAAATGTCATGACGGTCACCAGATGGCCAAAGGGAGTACTTTGGAGGTGACCATAGTGATATTCTGCAAAGATATGTACTACTTTTTCTAGGATGAATTTGTGAACTTAATTGTCAGAACTCACACAATGAGAGCTCTGATGGCCACTCTAGAAAAAGAGTTCTAAAATTACTTTGAAGGGTGAATAGGCACTGGTGTCAGTGTATAATTTCCCGAGAAACTACTTCAAAGGTGACCATGTGATATCCAGTAATGAGGTATATAGCACTTTTTTCTAGGATGAGTTCAGAAACTTAACTGTCCTCACAAGCTTAACATTATACTAACTGCTGTGTGCATATGAAAAAGGACCTGGTGTTTTTTGTTTTGTTTTGTTTTGTTTTTTAAGAGACAGTCTCATTCTGTCTGTTGGGCTAGAGTGCAATGGCATCATCATAGCTCACTGCAACCTCAAACTCCTAGGTTCAAGCAATTATTCCACCTCAGCTCCCTGAGTAGTCCGGACTATAGGCCACAGCATCCAGTTAATTTTTCTACCCTTTTTTTTGGCCGGGGCCAGGTTTGAACCCACCACCTCCGGTATATGGGGCTGGTGCCCTACTCCACACTCCCTACTCCTACTCCCTGCTCCCACTCCACAGGTGCCAACCCCTGCCCCCTTTTTTTAGAGACCGAGTCTTACTCTGTTCCCTTGGGTGGAGTACCATCTTAGCTCACAGCAACCTCAAACTCCTGGGTTCAAGCGATCCTCTTGCCTTAGTCACCAGAGTAGCTGGAACAACAGGCATGCATCACCATGCCTAGCTAGTTTTTTCTATCTTTAGTAGAGACAGGGTCTCTTGTCAGGCTGATCTTGAACTCTGAAGCTTAAGCAATCCACCTGCCTCAGCCTCTCAAAGTGCTAGGATTATAGGCCACCATGCCTGGCCATTTTTCTTTTTTTGAGACAGTGTCTCACTTTGTCACCCTTGGAAGAGTGCTGTGCTATCATAGCTCACAGCAATCTCAAACTCTTGAGCTCAAGTGATCCTCTTGCCTCAGCCTCCCTAGTAGCAAGGACTACAGGTGCCCACCATTAATGCCTGGCTAGTGTGTTAGAGATGGGATCTTGGCTCAGCGCCTGTGGCTCAAGTGGCTAAGGTGCCAGCCACATACACCTAAGGTGGCCGGTTCGAATCCAGCCCGGGCCTGCCAAACAATAATGACGGCTGCAATCAAAAAATAGCCGGGCGCTGTGGCGGGCGCCTGTGGTCCCAGCTACTTGGGAGGGGAAGGCAGGAGACTCGCTTGAGCCCAGGAGTTGGAGGTTGCTGTGAGCTGTAATGCCACAGCACTCTACCCAGGGGAACAGCTTGAGGCTCTGTCTCAAAAAAAAAAAAA
>NW_003852415.1:687801-698221 GCF_000181295.1 Otolemur garnettii
AAAAAAAAAAAAGAGATGGGGTCTTGCTCTTGTTCAGGCTGGTCTCAAACTCCTGAGCTCAAGCAATCCACCTGCCTTGGCCTCCAGAGTGGTAGGATTATAGGCATCCACCATCATGCCTGGCAAATTTTTCTTTTTTTTTAAAAATAGAAGAGAGGATTTCTTGGTCTTGCTCAGGCTTGAACTCCTAGCATCACACTATCCCCTGCCTCAGCCTCCACATAGTCATTAAAGAGAAAAGATAGAAGTCTATGAAACACTGAAACTATGAGAGAACAATAGGACATAGAACAGTCCTATTCCAATAGGACATAGAATAATCTATGTTCTCAATTTCAAAGATAGTACTGATTAAAAAAAATTTTTTTCATTATATCATATTATCATAATTTTTGGCCTGAAAAATATACCATAATTCTAACAATATGAAAATAACTTAACATGGTGTCTGATATAATAGGTATTGAATTTAAGGTAGTATACAGTCGATATAAATATAATTATACTATAAATAATATATCATATAATCTCTGTAAAGATAAATCAAATAGTATATAATCAAATGTAAGTAAAATATTCCCATACAAATACTTGAAAACGAATCATCATAGCAACTGTATTTGTAATAGCTCCAAACTTGGAAACAACTCCAGTGTCCACCATTATATGGTTGGAAAGAACCATATTATAAAGAACCTATAGTGGCATATTCAAACATTGGCATACTAATCAGCACTACAAAAAAGGAATGAACTATTGATACATGCAACATAAATAATTTGAGTCTACAGTATCAGAATACAGATCTGTTTAACATAGGGATGATGTGAGAGGGGTAAGAGGGAAACTTTTGGGTAATGGATATGATATTTATATTGTGCTGATTGTGATGATGTTTTCAAAGGTACACACAAATATTAAAACTTAAACTGTTTACTTTAAATATGTATAGTGTACTTTATGTCAGTTTTATTTTAATAAAGCTATTTCTAAAATGCCATAGGTACTAAAGAGGAAAAAAAATGTGTTATACAGATAATACTTCATAGGGTAATGGGGGAGGAAGGATTAGTTACACTAAGGTAACTGTCAAAGAAAAACTCTTGAAAAAATAGTTTGTATATATGATATGGAAGAAGTTGATTTAAGACATTTTTAAGTCTAATCAAAGTAACCAACTGAAATACGCAGAACTGGGATATAAAAAGAAAGCTATAATTTAATAATCTATTATCTTGTCTGAAAAGGGAGCATGTTAACCAGAGGGTTTATGGCTGTGTGAAGTATGCCTGCAACACTGCTAGTCCTTTGGGCCAGCATATAATCTTCCCAAACACCCAGTCTGCCTTCCCTCCTATTCCCCACCAAAGCTATTTCAAACCCTCAACTTTCTCCTGGAGCCCACCATGTCTTACATTCTCAATACCAACATCATGCCGAGTACACAGTAGTGTTTAGTCACTATCTAGTGAATAAAAGAAAGAGCTGCTGCTGTCTGCCCCCCACCCAGATTAAGTTAGAAGGCCCTTTTTTGTTCTCCCATTGCAGCTGATACTTTCTCTATTAGGCTTGGACCCCTGTGTATGGTAATCACCTGGTCTATTTTGTGTTGCTATAACATACTACCTCAGACTGAGTCATTATAAGGAAGAAGTTTATTTAGCTCAAGGTTCTGTAGGCTTGGAAGTCTAAGGGCATGGGCTTTCCTTCTATGTCCCAACATGGTAGAGAAGGTGAAAGAGGAAGCAGATGTGAAGAGGGAAAACGATCCAGTCCCATGACCTAAAACACTTCCCACCAGACCCTACCTCCCAATGCCACCACATTGGGGTTCAAATTTCAACATGAGTTTTGGTGGGGAGGAACAAACCATCTCTGAACCCTAGCACCTTAGTACTTGTCTTACCCATAAAGACTGTAAATTCTATGAGGGCAGGCACTGCATCTGTCTTGTCACCTACTTTACAGTTAATGTGATCAAGACTAAGCATGGAAAGTAGCTAGCACTACAAGTACCATTGATGCCTATTAAATGCTCTTATTATAAATACTTATTTGCTTTCACTCTTTGCTCTTTCAAACTGATCAATTCTTCTAAACCTGCCAACTCTGCTACCTCCCCTTTCTTTTTCAGGAGCTGACTTTGTTTTTCTTACTTCAGAGAAAACGGAAATCATTAGATAAGAACTTCCTCCACTTCCTACTTCCCCACCTGTACCTAATGGAGAAGGTAGTCAGTAAGCTCCATGAGGTCAAAGCAACTGGGACACAGTGGTGCACAATCAATATCTGTAGACTGAATTAAGAGGTGTCTGTTCTTCAATCAAAGGCTAATCATTGCACCTATGCTCTAAGGCCAACTTCCCATCCTGGTCTCAGACACTTCCATCAGTGATCTTGTCTTATTCCTTAAACCCCTGTCCATCCAATAGCTCCTTTCTTAGCATATGTACACTAAAAAAACAAACAAAATCTTTCCTCTTCCTCAAATCCAAATCCCTGTCTTTTAACCATTCTCTTTTTCTTAGCCAAACTTCTTTTTTTTTTTTTTGAGATAGAGTCTCATTTGTCACCCTCAGTAGAGTGCCATGGTATCACAGCTCACAACAACCTCAAACTGTTGGACTTAAGTGATTCTCTTGCCTCAGCCTCCCAAGTAGCTGGGACTACAGGTGCCTGCCACAATGCTTGACTATTTTTTTGTTGTAGTTGTCACTGTTGTTTCGCAGGCCCCATTGTATGTGGTCAATGCCCTAACGACTGAGCTACAGGTGCCGAGCCAGCCAAACTTCTTGAAAGAGTTCTCTCTACTCATTATTTTTATTTCTTCATTTCCTACTAACTTTTCACTCTACTCCAATCTTCATGACTGAATACCAATGACTTCCTACAACCCATGGGCTCATCCCAGTCCTTCTTCTACTCTCAGCAGAGATGACAGTTATTCATATCTGCCTTCCTGAACCACCTTTTCACTTGTCTTTTGTGATGCCCTGGTGTCTCTTCTGTTTGGCCACTTCTCTCCCTCTTTTGCTAGCTCATCCTTTTCCATCTTAAAGTTTTTCAGGGCTTAGTCCTAGACCTTTTCTTTTCATCCTGCATATACTCCATGAGCGATTTTTATCAACTCTTATGACTCAATTATCTGGATCCCAAAGATGTCCAAATCTGTAGTCCTTAGCCCGAATCTTCCTCTTCAGTAATAACCACATAACCATCTTTCTACACCTTTACTTGGATGTTACTTGGCATATGATGAAAAAGCAGAACTCTGCATCTTCCGCCCACCAATCTGCTACACTTTCTTCCTATAGCTCACCTTTCAGTGAACGGGGCCATTATTTACCTAGTTGCCCAAAGATCCTGCCCCAGTTCGTCCTTCTCACTAGTGAATTAAACAAGTCTTAACAAACTGTCCTATAAGTCTTTGGACTATATCACCCCCTACTCTCTCACCATTACCAGTCTATAATTGTCTCTCACCTAGATGGTCTCCCAGCCTCCAATCTTAAACTTTCGGACTCTAGTTTCTACCCTATAATCAGAGAGTTTTTCTAAAATATAAATCTGGTTAGATCACTCCCTTGTTTAAAACCCTCCAATGGCTTGCCATTGCCCCTGCAATAAAGACTAATCTCCTTGGTGTTGCTTAGGAGACTCTACATAGTATTTTTGCTACTTTAGTTTCATAGCTTGCTACTTTCTTCTTTGTTCTCTGTGCTCCAGACATTTTGAAATTGTTCTGTGCTCACTTTGCCCTTGTACATGCTGCTCCTTCATGCCTGGCACTGTTTCATTTGTGTGGCTCACTCCTTGAGGACCCATTTAGCCATCACTTTCTCTAGGAAGTCTCAACCATTGTGAAGTTCATAAAGCACCCCAATTCCTTTCTTTCACATATTGCATTATAAAATAATTGCTTGTTTCATTATTAAGTTATTGTCCCCTTCTATGACTAGACTTTTGTGTCCTCAGATCCCCCACATGATTCTTAGAATAGAATAAATACTCCGTAATATTTTGCAAAATGTAAAAACAAATACTCACCAAGCAATGATTTTTTTTTTTTTTTTTGAGACAGAGTCTGAAGCTGTTGCCCTGGGTAGAGTGCTGTGACGTCATAGCTCACATCAACCTCAAACTCTTGGGCTTCAACTATTCTCTTGCCTTAGTCTCCCAAACAGCTGGGACTACAGGTGCCACCACAACTCCTGGCTATTTTTCTATTGTAGTTGTCATTGTTGCTTTAGCTGGCCTGGGCCAGATTCGAACCCACCAGCCTCGGTGCACATGACTGGCGCCCTAACCACTGAGCTCTGGGTGCCACCACCAAGCAATGATTTGATACTCATTTGTTCCACATGGACTTTCTTACAGGGCAAAAAATGCACTGACTAGTCAACTTGTGGGCATTTTTCACTTGCCCACAGCCTCCCTGCTGTCCAGAGGACATAAAAGGCACTGAATCTGATATGACATTACAACATAGTTCTTGACAAGTTAGCTCTCCCATCTTTTCTTAATTTCCTAAAAAATACTTATTAGCACCTGCTGCAGAAAAAAACTACCTAGTGATCAGTCACAAGAAAGTTCTGCTCTCTCTCCTATTGCTCAGAACTTATTGCATTATAATAGGTGAGCTTTCAATGACTGTTTTACTGAAAGCCTGGGACAATGTATGACACAGAAAGAGATGGTAAGGATTAAGTCTTGAATTTTCAGCTCCATCAATTACTTGTTAGGTGATGTTGATAACCTTAACTGTCACACTGATAACCTTAAGTGTCAGGTAATTTACTTCATTATATGAATTCTAATGTTCACATATATTCTTTAAACTAGAAAGTAGGGGAGCTGAGACAGAATTCAAATATGGCTGTGAAGCCTGTGCTCTTTTTACTAATCACTGAAGCAAGTCACTACATATCTTTAAGACTAAATTTTGTTCTTTTCTTTCTTTCTTTCTTTTTTTTTTTTACCCCTTAGAAGTGGTTTCCCTATGTCATCCAGGCTAGCCTCAAGCAATCCCTTAACTTTAGCTAGTTGAGAAGGACTACAGCCACTGAGTCCTGCAAGACTATTTTCCTTATCTCTGAATGGGAATGTTTATATCACTAGGAGTAAGGAGAAGCTTAAGATTTTTACCACCCTTGGGCGATGCCTGTGGCTCAAAAGGGTAGGGCGCTGGCCTCTGCAGGTGGCATGTTCAAACCCAGCCCTGGCTAAAAAAAAAAAAAAGATTTTTACCCACCTCCATAGCAGAGAAGACAAGCTGACTACTTCACGTAGCTGAAAACTCTCTCCTTTATAGATCATCCTCTAATATTCATGGCTGCCAGAATCTAATCTACATTTTTGTTTTTTTGAGACAGAGTCTCACTGTGTTGCCTAGGCTAGAGTGCCATGGCGTAAGCCTAGCTCACTGCAGCCTCAAACTCCTAGGCTCAAGCAATCCTCCTGCCTCAGCCTCCCAAGAAGCTGGGACTACAGGCACCCAGTACAATGCCTAGCTAATTTTTCTGGTTTTAGTAGAGAGGGGGTTTTGCTCTTGCTCAGGCTGGTCTTCAACTCCTAAGCTCAAGTGATCCTCCTGCATAGGCCTCCCAGAGTGCTAAGATTACAGGCATGAGCCACCACGCTCAGCCTAGTGTACTCTTTATCAAAGTTTAATGTTATAACAACTCCTAGTTGACTACAGATTACAACTTCTTTTCTTTTCCAGGTCAGTCCAGAAGGTTAGAAAATAGTCAGAGAACAGTGTCTGTTTCCAAAATAAAGTATATGGAAAAGAGATTAGGTTCATCTTAATGGTAAGGACAAAATACAGTAGAACCCCCATTAGTGACCACCTCTCTACACTGACCACCTCAAGTTGACCTAATCTTCATAGACCAGGCCATGTACCAGATGTATGTATCAGTACAGTAGGCCTAATTCCTTATGTTGACCACCTCTGTATGTTGACCACTTTGTCACATTCCCTTGGGCAGTAAACTTACAGAGGTTCTACTGTATCATCTCAAGGTTCTCAATGACATTATGAGGGGAGGGGAAGACAATGCAAAAGAAAAAAGCCAATTTTGGTAAAAAAAAAAAAAAATTCAAGAAGTTGGTCATGGAAAATATAAGGGGGAAAACTTTGTTTCTCTGTTACTAAAAGGATACTGAAACAGAACGAGGATCAAGGCAAGAAATACTGAGTGAAATCAGACCTTCTGGCAAATAACCTCAAACCCATTTTCTGTTCTATCCCATTAAACAGCATATTTAAACATGAACTTTTGCTGACTCTGCCAAGAATTTTTTTCTTTTTCTTTTCTTTTTATTGAGCCAGAGTCTCACTTTATCACCCTGGGTCCTAGCAAACAGCAACTTCAAACTCTTAGACTCAAGCGATCCTCCTGCCTCAGACTCCCCAGTAGTTGGGACTACAGGTGCCCACCACAATACCTGGCTAGTTTTTCTATGTTTAGTAGAGACAGGGTCTCGCCCTTGCTCAAACTGGTCTAGAACTCCTGACCTCAAGCAAGCCATCTGCCTCAGACTCCCAGAGTGCTAGAATTATAGTGCGAGCCACCATGCCAAGGTGGCTCTGCCAAGAATCTTAAAGATGTGTAAGTTTCTGTAGCAGAGCTCACTGAAGCCTGGTGGAAGTTCCCAGGCTGGTTGTAATGAGTAAGAAGGGCAATGTTGTTTCTTGCAAGTTTGACAGTGTTGCCTGCAGTAAATCTTGATTCATATTCTACATCCTTGCTAGGATGTGAACAACAGGGGACTGGCCATGAACAGAATTGAGGATCACAGGCCTCAGGCATACAGCTCCTCTACCACCTCTCCTTAGGCTGGGTTCAGACAGGACCAACCCCATTGGCAATGAGGAGCTGACTTTGGGGCGGGAACTTTCGCTCTTCTTCTTTGGCTCCCATTTTCTATCATTTGTTTTAGAAATGTTTAGTACCTTGAATGTACCTGGAACATACTGGTAGCATTGCCACGTGTCCTTACTTGACATGAAAACTGTAACTTCGCTGAAAGAAAGTTTTCATGAAAGTCTTGGCAAGAAAGGGGACAGCCCACAGTCAAAGAGCTGTATTTGCGGAAAACAGCTTAGCAAATTGCTGCCTTTGTTGAAAACCTGGTGTATCTTCTAAAAGAAGATTCAAAGTTCACTGCGTGCCTGCTGCCCCCTTAGCTCAGATTACAGACCGTGAAGTAGGGTGGGGGAAGGGAGCAATTCGGACTCTCCGGGTAGGGAGAGAGAAGTGGCTGGTGCAGAGGTGAAAAGGAAAGGCAGTGGGCGGACTGAGAGGGGAGGGCAAGAGAGTAACAGCGGGGACGGGACAGGGCTGGAGGAGGAGTGTGGGCCAGAGGCAGAAAGAGGAGAATCAGTTATAAAAGGGTTGAGAGCCAGGGGTGGTAGTCCAGAGCTGGATTAGGGGCGAGGAGGGATACAAAGTGAGAGTTGGCGATAAGACAGGGCCGCACAGGTAGGGTGGAAACACGATGTTCGTCAAAAAAGGGGCTGGACTTAGAAGTAGGTCCTGCCCGAGGATGGCTCCGAGAGTGGACGGAAAGGATCCAATTCCTAACTTTGTGGTCCCTCGGCACTACCCTCACTTGCCTGCAGGATCCGGGTCCGCGCTACCGCCGCTGCCATGGCTCTCCGTCGCCACCGCTCCACTCCCCCACCTCTGCAGCCAGCGACTCGGTAGAAGATCTACAGCCGCCAGGCCTCGCCCTCCATCTTACTCGGCCTCCTCATTGGTGGCGAGCACCGTTTCCTTTAGCCAATCATCCGTCCGAGGATCTGACTCCACCCCCCCTCACTCTTAGCCTTGGGAATATATGACTGGCCAGGAGAAGAAGCGCTCTCCTCCCTTCCCCCTTCCGCCAATTCTGTTGGCTGGGGGAGGGAAGACACCCAAGACGTGGGTACTCCCTGTAGAGCACACGGAGAAGACGCCCCCTAACCTGGAACCCCGATTGGCCGCAGGCGTGTCCGAAGCTCCACCCTCCTTTCTGAGAAAAGTAAATAAAACCAAGAATTTTGCGGTTGCTCCGCCTCTACAACAGCACGAGAGACTAGGCTATTGTTAGGGGCGGGGCTAAGCAAAGTTTGCCCTCAGGGGCGTGGAAACGGAAAGAGCTGCGAGTTGGTGATAGGACTTCTCTCCAGGGGCGTGGCATATGGATCCTCGCTTTCCCGCCGACGGTTGGCCACGTCACGTGACGTGGGTTGGAAGATGGCGTCTCCCACGGATGGTAAGAACCGGCTTAGAGATCCTTTACCTACAGTCTCCTTCTTTGCTTCCCTGAAACTGTTCACACTCTCTCTCTGCTTTTCGAACTTACACTTCTTTCTTAGATTCATCTCTTTTCCCTTTCAATTATTTCCTTGAGATTCATCCCCGTTTTCAGTTCATCGGTTCTTCACAGCACCTCCGGAGGTGCCCAGTTTCCCTGCTTTGTACCAGGGGGGTGAACGAGGGCACCAAGGAGGGACTCATTAACCGCAAAAAGAAGGGGATCGTCTGGCTGTCCCTTGGGTGTCATTTGGGTGAGCTGAGTATCGAAGAGGAGCTACTGGTGGGAGAAAAGAGATGACTTAGAGTAGCTCTTTCCTTCCCGGGGTGCTCCAGTGAAGGCTTGATTATCTCTTCATTGAGCACCTGGATGGAACGATTATCTCAAACCCTGGCAGAGGCTGGTGGCTGACCTTATCTCGAGACTGAATTGTAAGAGAAACATGATTCTCTCCATTCTCCCCTGTTTAGAATCTTTGTCCGGGAGGCATGAGAGGTGGGAGACCTTCTTGGTCTCAAACCATGAGAGTCTCAAGGAAAAGGAGAAATGGACTTTTTAGTGTAGTCTAAGGTGCAAGTCATCTTAGGTAACATTTAGGTTGTTTGGTTTACCCACAAGCTTTTGTGCTCAGTCTGTCTTAGATAAAGTCTTTAAGTCTTTTTTGAACTCAATTTTTGCTTCTACTGCCCCCATACTTACAGTGATTTTGTTGATATAGTCTTCTTAGACACGTTTTGTGTTGGGAAGGAATCTTCTAAGTTCATTGTGGAGTGAGGCCAAAGAGAATATTAAGTACCTGATATATGAAAGGCATAATAATAGAGAATGCTTTTGGAGTCAGAAAGATAAACAAAAACATGTAAAGTTTTTTTCCCTCTCAGAAATGTCACCTCCCAAAGTGGCTTTCCCATAACACAATATCCATAGCTCCTCTCTGCCTTTATTCACCATCTCACTATCTTCATTGGCAGCATAGTTATTCTGTTAACTTTGTCCTTTTCACTCTAGTTAATAAATTTCAACTTGGTCTTTTTCATAGTTGGATGCCGAGTTAGCACAGTGCCTTCAAGGCAAGCAGTGGGCCTTCAATTAACATTTATTGAAAGAATGATTGCATATGTACAGGGATAATGTATTACTTGATCTTAAATTTTAGGTTTAACTGAGTCTTAAGATTTTTTGAGCACAGGTACGTGTAGTATAAGAAATTATAGGCCAGGCCCAGTGCCTCTCGCCTGTAATCCTAGCACTCTGGGAGGCCCAGAGAGGTGGATTCCCTGTACTGAGAAGTTGGAGACCAGCCTGAGCAAGAGTGAGGCCTGTCACTGCTGCAAATAGAAAAACTAGCTGGTCAGGGCAGCGCCTAGCTGGTCATTGTGGTGGGCACCTATTGTCCCAGCTACTGGAAGGGTGAGGTAAGGGGATCGCTTGAGCCCAAGAGTTTGAGGTTTCTGTGAGCCGCTACATGATGGCACTATAGCCAGGGCACAAAGTGAGACTCTGTCTCAATAAAAAAAAAAAATAGATCTTCAGAGTCAAGTTCTCATGCCTAGATGCTCTATTGTTAAAACATTCTCCTCTTGCCAGAAGGAAAGGGCATTTGAAGAGTCAGGAACCTGGCGCAGTGGCGCTCACCTGTAATCCTAACACTCTGGGAGCCAAGGCTGGAGGGTCACCTGAGCTGTTCAGAGTTCCAAACTGGCCTGAGCAAGAGGGAGACTTTGTAGAAAAATAGAAAAATTAACTTGGCCCAGTTATGTGCACCTGTAGTCTCAGCTACTCCAGAGACTGAGGCAGGAGAATCCTTGGAGCGGAGGAATCTGCAGTCTGAAGTGAGCTATGGTGACACCACTGCACTATAGCCGAGTATCATGCTAAAAATAAACAGTCAATCAAAGGAATGGTGAGTTATTGTTTAATGGGTTCAGAGTTTCAGTTTGGGAAGGTAAAAAACTTCCAGAAATGAATGTGGGTTAATGTACTTAATGCCACTGAACCTTTAAAAAAATCACTAACGGCTTGATGCCTGTGGCTCAAGTGGCTAAGGCGCCAGCCACATACACCTAAGGTGGCGGGTTCGAATCCCCAGCCTGGGCCTGCCAAACAACAATGATGG
>NW_003852415.1:698340-705522 GCF_000181295.1 Otolemur garnettii
AAAAAAAAAAAAAAAAAAAATCACTAACATGATACATTGTATTTTATGTATATTCCACCACTATAAAAAGCCAAGTTATAGAAGTAATTGTTATTAAAATTTCTAGTGTTTTATTAGGTTGTTTTTATATTTAAAAGTTTTGGGGATTTTTTCCCTTTTTTTAATGTTTCAGGTCTGAATTGAGAATTTTGAAGATTTTGGAGCAGTTTTCTTTGAGTTTCATTTTTCCCTATCTTCTCTCAATTTGTTTTCCTTTCTTTCCCAGGAAGAGTATTGAAAATGTACCTTTTACCTTTGGTTTTTTAGCTGTCTTCCTAATCACAGTATTTGGAGTCTTTAAATAATCACAGTATTTGCAGTCACTCTACCCTGTCACCCTGGATAGAGTGCTATGGTATCACAGCTCATGGTAACCTCAGACTCTTGGGCTTAAGCAATTCTCTTGGCTAAGCCTCCCAAGTATTGTGTTTCCCCGAAAATAAGACCTACCCACTAAATAAGCCCTAGCAAGATTTCTATGCATTTGTTAAATATGAGATACTACTAAATAATAAGACCTAGTGATGGGTGTGGCTCTGCATAGCCATGCATTTCAGCACTGAGCAGTAAGGAAGACTGGAATACCTTTTATCTGCCACAGCACCTTTCTCCCAGCTGAGCCATTCGCATTTGCACTGTGTGGTAACTGCGGTCACAGGCATCCTATTGCGCACGTGCCAACGGCTAGGGGAAAGGAGTTCACGGATCACTAGCTCTAGTCCCACCAACAAGGTCGGCTCCCCCTGTCAGGTTCCAGAAGAAGATGACTTAACTGTATTTGAATAAATGTAGATTGTTGTATTATACTTAAGAAAAATAAGACATCCTCTGAAAATAAGTCCTAGTGTGTCTTGAGGAAAAATAAACATAAGACAGTGTCTTATTTTCGAGAAAACACAGTAGCTGGGACTACAGGTGCCCACCTTAATTCTGGCTGTGGCTATTTTTTTGTTGTTGTAGTTGTCATTGCTTGGTAGGCCCAGTCTGGATTCGAACTTTTTTTTTACAGTTTACTCTTCTCCACCTAATTTTTTCTTTCTAATCAGACAAAATCAAGTCAAGCACTTTGAACTTCAATTAAGCTGCTAAATAAGTATCTCATTCTAAAATATTCCACTGCCTAGCTCTTTGACTTCTATTTCTAGTGTTCTGCCTATGGCTGTCTTTACACTTTAATTCAAATAATGTTGATTTGAAAATAACTTTGGGTCATTTACTCTTGTCTTTTTCATGCTAAATTTGCTTAAACTTCTTTGAAAAGGAGAAAATTGAACTTCTAGGAAAGCCATCTATTACTTAAAGAATACTTAAAGAATAAGACTCACAGTTATATCCCAGCCCATGGTATTGTAAATTCACCCATGTAGGTTATTGGATCCAATTTCCCAACAAAGTTTTTGTCATGCTTGACCTTTCTACTGGTAGCATTTCTTGGGAATTTGAAAATTGGTATTTTGGGTTACACACACCTTTTCTTTGTTACTGTTTTTGGATCCTTTACTTAAGGTAATAGAGATGTTCTTTTTTCTTTAAAAAAAAATTTTTTTTTTTTTTTTTGAGACAGAGTCTCACTTTTTTGCCCTTGGTAGAGTGCTATGGCGTCATAGCTCACAGCAACCTCAAACTCTTGGACTTAAGCAGTCCTCTTGCCTCAGCCTCCCGTGTAGCTGGGACTACAGGCACCCAACACAACACCTAGCTATTTTTTGAGATGGGGGTCTTGCTCTTGCTCAGGCTAATCTCAAACCTGGGAGCTCAGGGCAATCCACCTGCCTCAGACTCCTAGAGTGCTAGGATTATAGGCGGGAGCCACCTCCCCCAACCCTTTTTAAAGCATTTTTTAGCAATGGTGTCTTGCCATGTTGCCCATTCTGGTCTTGAACTACTGGGCAAAACGATATTCCTGCCTCAGGCTCCTAACTGGGACTGTCAGAGTTGAGTTCTTTACCAATTAAAATGCCATTGGAAAGTCCTTTGGAATATTTGGTAAAATAAATTCAGTTTAGAGGAAAACACATGTTGAAAAATTTTATGCATTTATGTATTTTCTGGGGAGTGAATCTATAACTTTTTCCAGATTTCTAAAGAAATCTTACCTAGAAAATGTTTATAGCATTAATTTATAACTATTATAAATTAATTTATGCAACTAGTTAGCATACTGAGCACACAGTAAAAACTTGACAAATGTTAATATTGAGTAATTACCTTGTGCAGAGAAGAGTGGAGGGTAAATGATATGAAAGAATTAGGCAGGGGCTGGATCATGTCGTATTTTATAGGACATGGTAGATAACATTTATAGATTTTACCTGGGGAAAAGTTCTTTAAGCTGAAGAGTGACATGAACTGATTGACATTTTTATTTATTTATTTATTTATTTTTGAGACAGAGTCTCAGTATGTAGCCCTGGGTAGAGGAGTCACAGCTCACAGCAACCTCAAACTCTTGGGCTTAACACCTGGCTATTTTTTTTGTTGCATTTGTCACTGTTGATTTTAGCTGACCCAGGCTGGGTTCGAACTCACCAGCCTCGGTGTATGTGGCTGGTGCCCTACCCACAGACCTATAGGTGCTGCCTGATTGACATTTTTAATAAGTCAGTTCTGGATACTTTGTGGAGAATAGATGGGGGGGATAAAAATGGGAGCAGGGAGATCTGCTAACAGGTTATTAAGGTAGTCCAAGACAGAGATGTTGGATAAATTTCGTTTCCAGGTGTATTTCCAGAGTTAGAAACTAGTAGGTTTACTGATGGATGGGTTATGGAAGGGTGAAAGAAAAAAAGAAGCATGAAGGATGACATCTGGGTTTTTGATTTGATAATTGGGGTTCACCAAGGTGCAATTTTTCTTGAGATAGAGAAAATCTTGGGAGAGTATGGTTTTGAACACATAGGTTTGAGTGGTTTTTCATACATGTAAGTAGAAAAAGATGTCAAGTAGCCACTTGGACATGCAGAAATTCAGGAGAAAGGTTGGGACTCGGAATATAAATATGTAGTCATTGGCACATATATGAAGGTAAAGGCTATGAGACTAAATGAAATAGAAAGGGGAGCCAGCGAAGGATGGAGCCTGAGTGGAGGGGGAGAATGAAGAAGGAAGAGTCTATGAAGTGGAAGAAAGACTAGCATGGTAGTTTCATAGAAACTGGGAGTAGTGTTTCAAGGAAGACGGTCAGTGTATGCTGTAAAGAAGTCATATAAGAGAGAACCAAGGTGTGACCACTGGATCCAGCAACACAGGATATAGATGACCTTGACAACAGCAGTTTCTGTGTATTTAGGGATAGAAGTCTGATTATCATAGGTTAAGGAGACAGTGTGAGGTGAAGTGGAAACAACAGAATAGAAAATTCAAGATGAAGGGGGTATGGAGGAGATCATAGGGTCAAGGAGGAGTTAGTTTTTGTTTTTTGTTTTTTTTTTTTTAATGCGCGGAAATTCTAGAGTAGTCTTGTGTTCTGTTCAGCATGAGCCTGTAGAAGGTAGAGATTGCTGGTACAAGAGAAAGGGGATTATTCAAGATGAAGTTGGCTGGCATGGTGGCTCACACCTGTAATCCTAGCATTCTGGGACACTGAGGCAGGTAGATTGCCTGAGCTCACAGGTTCCAGACCAGCCTGAGCCTGAGTGAGACCTCGTCTCTAAAAATAGCCAGGTGTTGTGGTGGGTGCCTGTAGTCCCAGCTACTTGGAAGGTTAAGGCAAGAGAATCACTTGAGCTCAAGAGTCTGAGGTTGCTATACGCTATGACAGCCATAGCACTGTACCAGGAGCGACCAAGTAAGACTGTATCTCAAAAAAAAAAGATGATGTCCTTGATAAAGTGACAGAAGATGGCATCCAGAGCCCTACCAGAGGAGTTTCTCTTTCCTGGGAGTGGGATACCTAATCATAATAGGAAAGTATAAGAGTATGAATGAAGATACAAATGGATTCACCGATACTCATTTTTCTTAATACCCCGATAAAAATATCATTCCCATTTTATAGATTGGAAGAATGAGATTTGATGAAGGAGAATGATTTGTTTATATTATGTCATAGCCTGGTTGCACCAGTAGTTATAGAACTCAAATCTCTATAGACTTCCAGGTGAGTGATCTAGTTTATGTGCTTTGAAAGTCAAATGTCATGAAATATAAATTAATGTGTTTCATATCTTCTTGGTTCATCTGGGTGTTCTAGGGACAGATCTGGAAGCTTCTCTGCTAAGTTTTGAAAAACTTGACCGTGCCTCACCAGATCTTTGGCCAGAACAATGTAAGTTTTCCTTTCTTTATATCAGAATCAATGTAAAAGAACCAGTACTCCTTTGGGAGGTTTTTGAAGAGTTTTTATTTAACTAATGATTAAAGTTTTAATTTTACTTCAAAGGGAAAACACAAGTCCAATGCTAAGAATAGCTCTCTGGTGGTTTAATTTTTTTCCAGAATACAGTGTGATTCAAGAAATAAAGAGCCTAAGAATACTTATTTTAAAAAAGCTATAACTGGACAGCACCTGTGGCTCAGTGAGTAGGGCTCTGGCCCCACATACTGAGGGTGGTGGGTTCAAACCTGGCCTGGCTGAACTGCAACAAAAAAATAGCCAGATGTTGTGGCAGGTGCCTGTAGTCCCAGCTACTCAGGAGGCTGAGGCAAGACAATCACCTAATCCCAGGAACTGGAGGTTGCTGTGAGCTATGTGATGCCACGGCACTCTACCAAGGGCAATAAAATAAGACTCTGTCTCTACCAAAAAAACCCCCAAAAACTATAACTGTGGCCAGCCCACATACACCAGGGCTGGCGGGTTCGAACCTGGGCCTGGGCCTGCTAAACAACATTGATAATTGTAACAACAACAACAACAAAAATAGGGGCAGGGTTGTAGCTCAGTAGGGTAGGGCACCGGCCACATACACCAAGGCTGGTGGGTTTGAACCCAGCCTGGCCAGCAACAATGGCAACTGCAACAACAAAAAAAATAGCCAGATATTGTGGCAGGTGCCTGTAGTCCCAGCTACTTGGGAGGCTGAGGCAAGAGAATCACTTAAACCCAAGAGTTTGAGGTTGCTGTTAGCTGTCACGCCACCATACTCTACCAAGAGCGACATAATAAGAGACTCTGTCTCTACAATAAAAAAACCCAAAAAACTGTAACTGTAATAAATTCAGGTAATAGATACATAAAGCATTTCCTTACCTCCTTCAGTCACTTTTGACCACTGTTAATACCTTGTTAATGTTTATATGGATAAGTAAATAAGTTTATTTATGTTTATAGAGGGTTTGTTTGGTTTTTTTTTTAATAATGACAAGAGTCATACATACGGTCTGCAGCTTAACTTACTCTACTAGTAATTTATTATAAACGAATCTTTACTCCACACCCAGAGACAGAGTCCGCTCTGGGTAGAGTGCCGTGGCATCATACCTCGCAGCAACCTCCAACTCAGGCTCAAGGGATCCTCTTGCCTCAGTTTTTCTATTTTTAGTAGAGATGGGGTCTTGTTTTTGCTCAGGTTGGTCTCAAACTCATGAGCTCAAGGAATCCATCTGCCTAAGCCTCCCAGAATGGAATCTTTCCATCTTAGTCTATGTAGGTCTACTTCATTCTTTTAAATTTATTTTATTGTATAGATATACTATAGTTTATGTATTTATACCTTATTTGGAAACCAAATTTATATCCAATTTTTGATTCTATGAACAATTTATCATTGAATATCCTTGCATATATATCTTTGTTTATATATGGAAGATATATAATCATGGAAGAAGATGACTGTGTGGTAGTATCTATTTCCTCACATACTAGCCAATGTTGGATGTTACTAATCTTTATTATTTTTAGTTTGTATTTCTTCTTTTAGCGAGGTTAAACACTATTTCATTTTTAAATATCTGATTTTTTTTTTGGCTGGGGCTAGGTTTGAACCTACCACCTCTGGTATATGGGGCCAGTGCCCTACTCCTTTGAGCCACAGGCGCCACTCTAAATATCTGATTTTTTTTTTACTTTTTAATGTGATTTTTCCTTTGAGATATTTAAATAAATAATTAGATTGCTAGGACAGCATGCCTAAAAAGGAAGTTTAATCTTTCTGGTAAGAAATATTGTATCTTACTACCCTTCCAACCAGCCAACTCCTGGTCCTTCAAAGTTGAGGCCTTATTTTCTCTAAGAAGCTTTTCTTGCCTGGGTCTGATTGAGATTTTCCTTTTTTAGTCCTCCATAGCACCAGCTATCTTTCTTGGATTGCTTAAACAATAGTACAGATACTGATTTATTCTCTTTCCTCTTTCAAACTATAAGCTCCTGAGGGCACGAGGAGCTTATTATTTGTATCCTCTATGCCAAAGTACTCAAATATTGAATGAATAATTTTTTTTTTCTTTTTAGTACCAGGTGTTGCTGAATTTGCAGCTTCCTTCAAAAGTGTAAGTAATATTCCATTTACCTTATGAAGTTCATCCTAAGTTTTTCTCCTGAGTAAAAGCTCACATCTCTCTTGCGTCTTCATTTCCAAGAATAGTGTTATAGCCGTCAAATCATTTTATAACTATAACCTTATAAATTCGTTTATATTGTCATCATGTTCATTGATGATTGTGCCTGCCTCTGTCTAGATGCTCTATTTTGCTTTTGTCTATTAACCTTTTTTGTCAACCTGAAAACTTTGTAAGGTAAGGCAGTTGAAATATTTATTGTAATACCCAAGTGAGTATTCTTTTTGCCCACACTATAATTTCAAAGCTTTTCACTTTTGTTTATGTGGTTAGTTTTGACCTTAACTTCCACCTCCTTAGTGGATTTTGAAAATTCTCCCAATTAGGAAAATATGATGATAATAATATTGGTGAACACTTGTACCAATGTGCTGCACACTCTTCTAAGTACTTTATGTATATTATTTAACCTTCACAAAGCATATGAGGTATAAATACTATTACCATTTTCAGGAAATAGGCATAGACAGGTTAAGTAAGTTACTCAAGGTTATAGGCTAACTGTAAGTGGCAGAACCAAGTTTTGAACCCATTAGTCTGATTACTAGTATCTTTTTTTTTTAACATTCATTTTATTTTATTTTATTTTTAAATGGTAACTATGTACATTAATGCAATTCTGGTGTACAGTGTGGTGTTTTCATA
>NW_003852415.1:705672-719887 GCF_000181295.1 Otolemur garnettii
CTCTCCCTTCTCCCTCCTCCTCCCCTGATTACTAGTATCTATACTTTAATGTTTTTTTGAGATAGAGTCTCACTTTGTCACCCTGGGTAGAGTGCCATGGCATCATAGCTCACAGCAACCCCAAACTCTTGGGCTCAAGAGATCCTCTTGCTTCCTCCTCCCAAATTAGCTGGGACTGTAGGCACCCACCATAATGCCCAGCTAATTTTAGAGATGGTGTCTCGTTCTTGCTTAGGCTTGCCTCCCACTCTTGAGCTCAAGAAGTCCACCTGCCTCAGCCGCCCAGAATGTTAGGATTACAGATGTGAGCCACTGCACCCAGGTATTTTTAAAAATTTTTTTGTAGAGAAAAGGTCTTGCTTTGTTGCTCAGGCTCGTTGTGAATTCTTGGCCTCAGGTAATCCTCCTGCCTCAGCCTCCCAAAATGCTGACATTACAGCCATGAGCCACTGTGCCCAGCTAGAATAGCTGTTATTTTTAGACCAGCTTTTGTCTAGTAGATTGACTAGACAGTATGTAAGTTAATTTTTTTCTATTCTCATCTATACTCACCCTATACTAGTTTTCTAGTTAGTTAGAAAATCTATACTTAAGTTTTCAGTTTAGCTAATTATATTTGGTTACAATTAAATGTTTTAAGTTTTATATATATAAGTAAGTGTGATTTTTAAAAATACTCCAGAGTATAGTTTTTTAAAAAATATGATTAAAGGGTGGTGCCTGTGGCTCAAAGGAGTAGGGTACTAGCCCCATATGCCGGAGGTGGCAGATTCAAACCCAGCCCTGGCCAAAAAACCATACACACACGCACACACACACACACATATATATGATTAAATATCTATGCCTTTTCCCTAGAAATTGGACATACATATTATTTTTAATTATTTTTTCTAAGGGTTCAAGGACATCCCAGAACCGCAGGTTAAGATCCCTGGGTATAATGTTTTTCCCTATTAGGGTTAAAAATGGTGAGTTTGACTTAGAGCTTCCTAGGGGAAGCAGTATAGAGTAGTGGTTTCTGGATTCAGATTACCGGGTTTTGAAACCTGGCTTTTCTAGCTGTGTAACCTGAGTCAAGTGATCTGTAATCTCCCTACTTTAGGTTTTTTAATTTGAAAAATGGAGTTATAATACCTACTTCATAGTGTTGGTTGGGAGCAATTGACATGATGCATGTAGCTTTTTGCTTGTCACATAGTACTGAGTAAATTTTTTTTGAGACAGAATCTTGTTATGTCGCCCTCAGTAGAGTGCTGTGGCATCACAGCTCACAGCAACCTCAAACTCCTGGGCTTAAGTGATTCTCTTGCCTCAGCCTCCCAAGTAAGCTGGGGTTGCAGGTGCCTGCTACAACGCCTATCTTTTTGTTGCAGTTGTCGTTGTTTAGCAGGCCTGGGCAGGGCTTGAACCTGCTAGCTTTGATGTATGTGGCTGGTGTCCTCACTGAGCTATGGGTGCCTGAGTAAATTGAGTAAATTTACTGAGTAAATTTTTATTAAAAATAAAGAGAAGGAGTCAAAGCTGAAGTAATGTTTCTCAGCCCCTACCCCTACCTGCATGACAGTATTATCAATGTGTAAGTGTGGAGTTTTTGTAAAGTACCTATGTGGAGCCACTTCCTCTGTTTTCTCCATTGGATCCTTCCCTACCCCTGATATTCAAAATCAGTACATCTGGGTGTGGCCAAGACATTTACATATTTTTTAAGTTACATAGGTGATTTAGGGATTTTTTTGCAAGACAAGACAAGGTCTTACTCTGTTACCCAGTCTGGAGTGCAATGGCCCATTCAAAACTCTCTGTAACCTTGAACTCACTGGTGATTCTGTGTGCGCCACTGGTATTGAAAACTGCTAATTCAAAGCTATCCTAAGAATGGGCTGTCTTTCATAGTTTTAAGCTCACACTGGCTCACACCAATAGTCCCTATACTTTGGGAGGCTTAAGTGGGAGAATGGCTTGAAGCCAGGAGTTCAAGATCAGCCTTGATAACATAGTGAGACTTTGTCTCTCATTAGGGTGACCAGACGTCCCGCTTTTGCCGGGACAGTCCCACTTTTCAACAATTTGTCCTGTGTCCCGCGGCTTTTTAAAAAAGTCCCGATTTTTGGAAAGAATGCACGAACAGGCAGGAGAACAAGAAGGGAATATATGGTTTTCGGCTGCCATGTGGCTATTTCACCAGAATGAGTTTTATATTATTTTTGTTAATTTTATAATGTTAAACTGTAATAACAACAAATAATTGCTGAGAAGTGATTATCGAGAACTGCTTATCAAAGTTTGCATTATTATCAGGCCCTGCCCTGCCCCACCCTCCGCTCCGCCCCGCTCTGCCCTCCCCCCCCCATGTTGTCCCGCCTTACCGATGTTAGAATCTGGTCACCCTATCTCTAATGAAAGAAAAAAGATTGGGCGGTGCCTGTGGCTCAGTGAGTAGGGTGACAGGGTGATGGGTTTGATCCTGGCCCTGGCCAAACTACAACAAAAAAATAGTCGAGCATTGTGGTGGGCGCCTGTAGTCTCAGCTACTTGGGAGACTGAGGCAAGAGAATGACCTAAGCCTAGGAGTTGGAGGTTGCTGTGAACTGTGACATTACAGCACTCTACTGAAGGCAATAAAGTGAGACTCAGTCTCTAAAAAAAAGAAAAAAGTTTAGTTTTTTAATTGGCTGGATATAGCAGTATGTACTTGCAGTCCCAGCTACTTGTGAAGCTGAGGTGGAAGGATCCCTTGAGCTCCGGAGTTTGAGGATGTAATGAGCTATGATCACACCACTGTACTCCAGCCTATGGGACAGAATGAGACCGGTTTGTAAAAAAGCAAGAGAGAAAGCTTAAAATTCTAAGTTTTCTAAAACTTACACAGTAATTAAACAATTTCATGTGGTGCTCATTTCAATCTGCTTTCAATTGAATTAAGGTTTTTCTCATTCTTGATTTTTCTTTGAATCTTTTCCTCTGGCAGAGAAAGTTACTTAACTGACCGGTATCACGTATTTCAAACAGTTCAGTTGGAGGCTTTCACTAGAACTGAATATGACAGTGAATCAATGACACCTAATTCTTCCAAGATATTTTTCTGAGACTGACTTTAAAGATAATCAGTATTAGTTTATAAGCTATTTTATTTATTAATTAATTTATTTTGCAATTTTTGGCTGGGGCTGGGTTTGAACCCGCCACCTCCAGCATATGGGGCCGGCACCCTACTCCTTTGAGCCACAGGTGCCACCCCAGCTATTTTATTTTTTTAAGGACACTATTAAAATTTGCTTTAATACTTCTTTGGTGAAAATTACCACACTTTTAGTGGATGATAAGAAACATTTTTACAGTAGTAGTAGGCTATTATTTTTAATATCTATTATGCCATGAATTCATAGGGAAAAGGTTCCAGTAGCTCAGGGAGGCACCTTGCCATTGAATGTGACAAAGCATTGCGTGACTATTATGCTATGAATTCCTGGGGAATAGGTTCCAGTACCTTATGTCACTGTTTACATGGGGTCTGTTGTTTATCCTGTGTGCTATGCTATACACCTATTATGCCATGAATTCATGGGGAATAGATGGGTTCCAGCACCTAATATCACAGTACCATTGGTTCTCCTGTGTGCTGTGCTATATGCCTATTATGCCATGAATTCATAGGGAATGGGTTCCAGGAGCTCAAGCTCCTTTCCATTGGTTCCCACAAAGTGTACTTCTCTGGGTAGAGCAGGCTTGTACTCCATTTGAACCAGGTACCTTTCTCTTTGGCTTCCTTATTTTTCTTTCTTTCTTTTTTTTTCTTTTTTTTTGAGACAGAGTCTCAAGCTGTCACCCTGGGTAGAGTACTATAGCATCACAGCTCACAGCAACCCCCAACTCTTGGGCTTAAGCGATTCTCTTGCCTCAGCCTCCCAAGTAGCTGAGAATACAGGCGCCCGCCACAACACCCGGCTATTTTTTGGTTATAGTTGTCATTGTTGTTTGGCGTGCCCAGGCTAGATTTGAACCTGCCAGCTCTGGTGTATGTGGCTGGTGCCCTAGCTGCTTGAGCTACAGGTGCCAAGCCAGGCTTCCTTATTTTTCTGAACATTTTCCTTCACACGGTTCAGGAAGCTTTCTCAGCTCTTAGACACTTAATATGCTCAATATGAACATAAATCCTCTTGGCAAGAATCTTGCCCTTAACTTGTTTGTTTACAACAATGCCAACAGCATGCTGGGTAACATTGTAGACTCTTCCAGTTTTGCTATGGTGACATCTATGTGGCATGCCTTTTTGAACAGTACCCATTTCCCTGATGTCTACAATATCACCTTTCTTGTAGATTTGCTTATATGTGGCCAAAAGAACAACTCCATGTTTGTTTTTTTTTTGAGACAGTCTCACTATGTCGCCCTCGGTAGAGTCCGTGGCATCAGAGCTCGCAGCAACCTTAAACTCTTGGGCTTAAGCAATTCTCTTGCCTCAGCTTCCCAAGTAGCAGGGACTACAAGCGTCCGCCACACATCCAGCTATTTTTTTGTTGCAGTTGTCATTGTTTAGCTGGCCTGGGCCGGGCTTGAACATGCCAGCTTCAGTGTATGTGGCTGGCACTGTAACCACTGTGCTACGGGCACGGAGCCAACTCCATGTTTTCTAAAAGGCGTAGAGAACAAGTATTAGGTACTTCTCCTCTTTCCCTTTGTGTTTGTCATTTTGGTGACTTACTGGATGATGGTCTCTCTGGCCCAAAGGAAGGCTATAAGCCATTTTAGGCCAAGTCTGATCCTAGGGAAGTCTAGGATTTTTTTTTTTTTTTCAGTTTTTTTTTGACCGGGGCTGGGTTTGAACCCGCCACCTCTGGCATATGGGGCCAGCGCCCTACTCCTTTGAGCCACAGGTGCCACACAGAAGTCTAGGTTTTTAAAATTATAATTTGCCAGTATTTTTAAACAACCTGAGGACCGTGTAACAAGCAGCATCTCTTTTTTTCATGTATGTATAAAAAAAAATTTTAATCTTTGTCCTTTACGACTATAAAGATTATATATGATTTGGAAATGAGACCATACCCAAGAAGAGTCATTCATTCTGTGCCTTCTTTTACCTGGTTGCTCAGAAATATGTTATCAGCTATGATTGTTGTTGCTTGTCACCTCACATTATTTTTATCCATGTATTTACCATAGTCCACTTTCCCTTCCACATCAATTCAAGAACTCTTTTTCACATCTTGATATGTCATATCTGAGGCGTAGCTAACACAAAGATATTCTGTACCATGGTGTCCTTTGACACCCGTTTGGTATACTTCACTGTTCCCTGGTTGCCATAGGTAGCATGTTTACTGCTACAGAAAAGATTGTGGATCTTTCAAGAATCAAGGTACTAGTTACTTCAGATTCATATCTTACAAACTGGTGAAGTACCTATAATATAGGTTTATGAAATGTGGCTTCTGTTTTCTTACAATCTAATTTTTAGATTTTTCCTAATAGTCTAGGCTAGCCTTCTAGCTAGTAGATCACCATTTCTTGTGAGAGGGAAGAGTAGGTTTTCTTTACAGTATCTGAATGGATATGTTTTTATTTTCTGACAGCCTATTACTAGCTCTCCACCCAAATGGATGGCTGAGATAGAACGTGATGATATCGACATGTTAAAAGGTAAGTGATACTGGTGACCTCTAACTTTTACCTAGATATTTATGTTCTTCCACAAATTGTCTTCCCAATTTTTCTCTTACTGTTATTCCAAGTTTTCTTGGCTTTTAACTGCCTACTTAACCAACTCTATTTTAGTTTTTTTGTGTCTGGAATGCCTTTCTCTACTTTTTCCAAGTGTAGAAATCTTACCAATTTGAGAGTCAAGTTACAATGAATCTGCTGCTGCTAAATTCTTATTAATTTTGTATAAGCTAACAATTAATTAATTTTTTCATAGCTAACAAAAGCTCTAACATAAACTTTCTTATTTGATTCTCATGAAGATCTTGTCAATTAGGGCTCAGTGCCCATAGCACAGTGGTTACAGGCCAGCTACATACACCGAGGTTAGCAGATTCGAACCTGGACTAGGCCAACTAATCAGCAATGACAACTGCAACAAAAAATAGCCAGGCATTGTGGTAGGTGCCAGTAGTCCGAACTACTTGGGAGGCTGAGGCAAGAGAATCGCTTAAGCCCCAAGATTTGAGGTTGCTGTGAGCTGTGACACCACAGCACTCTAACAAGAGTGACACAAGTGAGGCTCTATCTAAAAAAAAAAAGATCTTGTCAGTTCAATATGTTGATACCTAAGGTTTAGAAGTTAACTTAATCAAGATATGTTAGAATTGAAAATCTTAACTCTGAGCAAGGTCCAGTGGCTCATCATGCCTGTAATCCTAGCACTGTAGAAGGCTGAGGCAGGTGGATTGGTTGAGCTCAGGAGTTCAAGAACAGCCTGAGCAAGAACGAGACTCTCTAAAAAAATAGCCAGGTATTTTGGTGGGCACCTGTAGTCCCAGCTACTTGGGAGGTTGAGGCAAGAGGATTGCTTGAGCATGAGACTCTGTCTCAAAAAAAAAATCTTAACTGTGATCTTTTAAGTCTAGTCTCTTTCCACTATAACACAAGTGCCTTATTTATGTAGGATTTGCTGCCATATATTGTAGTCAGTACTATTTATGGCAATGCCTTAGGGGGTTAAGACCAGTTTTTTATTTCTTTCAATCCCATCAATTTCTTCCATGAAGAATACAGTAAGTAGTGAATATTGTTGTTTGATAAATGCTTTGGAACTCAATTACAAAGTAGAAATTCAAATTAAAAAACATTAATTTTCCATGATTTTGCTCTATTTATTTTATCATCTTTCTGGTGATAAGATTCATGATGGGTGCAAAGTAATAGACAGAAATTAAGGTAAAAACCTAGGATTCTTGAGCTATTTAAGCAGCTGAACAGATCAGGAAAGTGCACTTATGCAGAGTATAGGTAATGACTGCAGCATGATAAATGGAAGAAAAAAACACCTTTATTTGATTTTAGAAGTAATTCATTGTTCTGCATGAAATGTTTAAATGCAGATTCCCTCCTCTAATCATGGAAAAATTAAGTCTCAAGGGCATCTCAGGTTCACTGTTCTAATTTCTAAACAGACATTTATATAATATCCTATCAGCATGTATTTCCTAAGGAAACCTTATATTTTTAGTGAAGGATCATAGCATTTTGTTTATGCTAACTGACCTGTGCCTTAAACCTACAAGGAATTGGGTATAAAAATTAGTTATCAAATCTGGTATTTTTTTGCTTCCTTACAATTGGGTACTACTTAAGTGGAAATCTAAGAAAGTATTTTAAGTATACTTTAAGTTGGTAAACTTAAAAATTTTTACAACTACTTGATTTGAAGAGAAAGTTTATATTTGGTGTTTTCTAAACTTAAGGAATTGAGGAACAATAAGTGTTTTGTGGATATTTTATTGTTAACAGAAATAATGGGTCCTCTGCTGTGTACTGAGGTTTAAAAAAAAAAAGAATGGGGACTTAAAAATGACAATGGAGACAATGTCCAGTTTGCAAAATAGAAATCCTCTGCAAGGCTCTCTAAAATCACAAAGTTTCATATTTTAATGGTGTATTCATTTTGTGTGATAGGCAAAATGACTGTTATATAAAGATCCTTAGGATAAAACACTTAACTTGTTATTTTTTGCTAGCTCTTTTCTCACCGAATGGATAAGCTCATCTGAGGTATTTTGCAGTAATGGAAAATTTCTCTCTGTGTGTGTGTTTTGGATTGGGACAGAAGAGATAAGGATTCATTTTCTACTTATTCACTAGGAATTAAGATTGGAAACTTAATGTAACAAGGATTCTGAACCCAAATGAGTTGTTACTAGAGAATAGTGGAAAGAAATGGTATTGAAATAAAATGATTCTATTTCAGAACTGGGGAGCCTCACCACAGCTAATTTGATGGAGAAGGTACGAGGCCTACAGAACCTGGCCTATCAGCTGGGGCTGGATGAGTGTGAGTACCCAGATCATATTTATTCAGGGTTAGTGGTACATGCTGTGTATTCCATAATGAGTTCTGGTTATAATTCAGAAAGTATCTTTAGGAAAAAGATAAGTGTTCTGAAGGTAAGAAGTCAATGTGATCAAAACTGTGCGTTTTATGATAAGGCATGCTGAAATAATTACTGAGTTTACTAGGTAACAAATTATTTTTCTCCATGGAGTAAAAGTACATTGCAGCCCTTTCAGTTTTAAGCAATAGAATGTCAGCTCAAACTAGATTAAGCAGAGGGGAAATTTTGTTAGTTCACATAAATTATAAGTCCAGGGGTGGAAGTAGTTTTGAGGTTATCTAGATCCATGCATGACTCTTAATGATGTCATTGGGCTATACTGTTGAGTTTTGTTGTGGTGGTTGTTGATTTTAATATAAGTAGAGAATTTATTTCTGCCAGGCTTGAAGATTGCAACCCAGGACCATAGATTCAAGTTGCTCTGAATACACACTCCTGGGTGCTGTTGTTGTTGCTTTGTTTTGCATCTCAGGGTTTTGCTGCACTCACGCATTAGTTTTCTATTCTTTGCTGCTACAGATGGCTTTTTCATACCACTGGGGAAGGTGGCCAGAAGGAGCTACAGTTAATGTGTTTTTAAAGGAAGAAAGAGTATCTTTTCTGAACATTCCAAAAGAAAGAAAGTCCTTGGGGAAGATTCTGACTATTCTATCTTGGCTTACATACCCATTCCTGAACCAGTCATTTGGCCAGGTAGCATGAAGCACTCTGATGGACTGGGCCTGGGACTTGAGTGCAAATGAAGATTAGAGGGGTTGCTTATGAAATAGAAAGGAAGGATTGGTTCCCCAAAGGAAGGGATATATGATACACCAAGAACATATTTTCTATCATGAATAATACATTAAAATTTCTTATGTATACCTGTCCTTCATTCTATTTAGTTTAAATTATTTCTTTATAAATTGTGTCCCTTATTATGGCATTCATTAGAAAACTGGAAAAGAGGCTCAGCGCCTGTGGCTCAAGCGGCTAAGGCGCCAGCCACATACACCTATGGTGGCAGGTTCGAATCCAGCCTGGGTCCGCCAAACAACAATGATGGCTGCAACCAAAAAAAATAGCCGGGCATTGAGGCGGGCTCCTGTGGTCCCAGCTACTTGGGAGGCGGAGGCAGGAGACTCGCTTGAGCCCAGGAGCTGGAGGTTGCTGTGAGCTGTGATGCCATGGCACTCTACCCAGGGTGACAGCTCGAGGCTCTGTCTCAAAAAAAAAAAAAAAAAGAAAAGAAAACTGGAAAAGAAGTTGTAGAAGTTCTCACTTTATAATTTAAGGAAGAGATATTCAACATAAATATAGTGGCTAGATCCTTGTTTTCAAGGGTAACTCCTGAATCCAGAATTTGAGAATACTTCTGTAATTTATGACTGTCACCCTGGCTAGAGTGCTGTGGTATCATAACTCGAAGCAGCCTCCAACTTGGGCTCAATCCATCCTCTTGCCTTAGTTTTTCTATTTTTAGTAGAGATGGGGGCTTGCTTTTGCTCAGGTTGGTCTCCAACTTGTCAGCTCAAGCAATCCACCTACCCCGGCCTCCCAGAGTGCTGGGATTACAGGTGCGAGCCACTGCACGTGCCCTTTTCTTTTCTTTTCTTTTCTTTTCTTTTCTTTTCTTTTCAGATAGGGTCTCACACTGTTGCCTTGGCTAGAGTGCATGGTATCATCATAACTCACTTCAACCTCAAACTTCTGGTCTTTCTTATGCCCTAAATCTCCCTCACAGTTAATTCTGATCCTATGTTGGACCTTGTCCAACCTGTTCTGCTCTGATGTTGACACTTTTTTTTGTTGTGTTTTTGCCTGTGTAATTCAGAAAATGATTATGTGTTTTCTCACATTCCCAATTATGGCAAGACAACAACAGAAACCCTTATTCATCCTGGTTTGCCATTTACATCTCAAATAGTGATCATTTCGCACAAATTTTGCAAGTACATACAAGTGGTTCAGACTGTCACATCTATACTGACAGGTTCTACACAAGCCCTCAACTTGCTTGGGAATTGCATAAAATGAAAGTACATATACACGAAGAGTTATGGCTTCTAGGAAGGATTTTCAAAGTGATCTGAAAAAAGAAGAAACTTCAGGAATATGAATTATATGCCAATCAATGTGATATGAAAATGATGTGCCTCTCATTCCATGACAAGAGGTTAGTGACATTGCTGAGTATAATTTTTCGCCCTCAAACAAAGATGATCACTGGTATAGGAAGGAACAGCTTGTTCACTTTGAAATAACCCACAGTTATTTTAGAATACACGAAATTTATTGGAAGAGTGGACAGAGCTGATCAGTACTGTGGACATTAATGGGGTTTACAAAGAGGTCCTATAAATGGTAAAAAATTTTACCCTTCTGGCTGATGTAGTTGCAGTTGTGAACAGGTACATCCTTTACTTCTTAGATGAGGATAGTGGAGAAAAAGTGCAGATACACCTTTCTTATAGGAGAAATCACATCACTCAGCTTGTGAGCAATGTGAGGAACAGAAGAAGAAAGAGGGGAAGACCATCCTCTTCTGTCACTGAGGAAAGGCTAAATGAGAAGATGCATTTTATAATGAAAAAGAAATCAAAGGATTACATGATTTGCAACAAAAGAAATGAGAAAGAAAGAAGCCATTTTCTACTGGGAGACATGCAGGAAGAAGCCTGGAATTCATCCTGGAGATTGCTTCAGCAAGTATCACACTCAAAAAAATTATAAACAGAAATAAACAAACCCTCTCATTATTTTATTTAACCTAAAATAGATAATAAAATCATCAGATGAATTTATATATATTTTTTCCTTTAAAAACTATAGGATAATTACAAGTAATCCACCAACCTCTTTCCAGCCCAAAATGAATAAGAGCTGGGGAGTATACAGGTGGCAGAAAAATTGGATTGGAAAGGAGCCAGCACTACAGGCGTAAGCCACTGCCCCGGCCTTAAACATTTACCTGTCATAGTTCCACCTACATTTTATTAATATGTCCTGTTTTTGTGTATTAAATCTAGTCATTTGTTTTATAGATTTTCCAAATTATATATTTTGTTGATTACATCTCTGTAGTTGTGTTTAACTTGTTCATCTGTCCCTTTTTATTTCCTGATAGTTAGATCTGGAAGCTTGCACAGATACAGGCTTTATTATTTTTCACAATATTTCATAGTTGGTGTTGTGTATATCCATCAAAGGGGACGTTTTGTCTGGCCATTTCTTTGTGTTATTAAAGTTAATAGTTGATAAAGGTATTGTTAGTCTGATCTGTTTATTTTAAGATTCTTCATCAGTCCTATTCCCAGGGTGGCAGCTTTTGATCCCTGTCTAGATCTACTATTTTATTATAGATTGTAAGATGATGATTTTCTAATTCTGTCCTTCCTTCTTATTGGCTAGAATATTTTTATAATGGACTTTATCTTATCAACTATTTGGTTATTTCGAAAGCTTTCCTCCTGGAATAAAAGATAAATGATTCTTTTTCTTTATTGGTTTTCAGAATAAGGAGTCAGTTCCTTAACCATCATTAAAGCCTATTTTGATGGCTTTCCACAGAATTGAAAACTTCATGTGTTTTTTTTTAATCCATACAATTAAAGCCATTATTACTGTTGGATGATTGTATTTTTAAAAACAAAAGACTTTGAGAGGCAGGGATTTGAAGTCAAATAACTCAGCTACCTTCGCTGAACCAAATGTGTTTCTCCTGTAGTCCCATGAGCACAGCTGAGATATTTCAAAGTTATTTAATAGTTCAAAATTCAGCCTTTCAGCTCTGTAGTAGTGTTTGGGGACTGAGTGCCTTTTTGCAGGACCAAAACAAATTTAGCTGACATAAAATAGTTTTTAAATTTAGAATTGGAAATAATTACATTGATTGTATATTAAACTTCTTGGATACAGTCTCTTTGTTTTGTTGTGTATTATATATTTGCATAAAAATAAGATTTTTTTTTGGCTTTATAGATTATTCATCTACTCTAGGGGTTGGCTTTTACTTGACACCCTAATCTGGTGTTTGGATGTCTCAATCCTCTTTCCTGCATTAATTGAGAAGATGACATGGATGAAAAATAACCAGTAGGAACTGATGAATCCCCAAGGACTAGTGATACTGTTTTCATGCAAATATCTGTTGCTGATAAAGATGATGGAAAGAAAAAAAATGCAAAAAATATTTGTCCTTAAAACATGATTGTTTGTCATTTCCCAAGAGCATTGTTAAATGTTAATGTAGAAATCTTAGGAATTCTCTAGGGCTGATAGTAACTAGATTGTATCTTTTGGAAGATGAACCAGTACCCTTTTATTTGCTATGTGTTTATGCCACAGATAACCTTTTGG
Organism: Otolemur garnettii; assembly: GCF_000181295.1. NCBI lineage: Eukaryota > Metazoa > Chordata > Mammalia > Primates > Galagidae > Otolemur > Otolemur garnettii. Next base: position 718,068 of record NW_003852415.1, read on the forward strand.
GTGTGCAAATTTTGGAATCCTATAACTTTTCTTGTGGGCATTTTTTTTTTTTTTTTTTTGGGGGTTGTTTTTGAGATAGGGTCTTATTCTGTCGCTCAGGCTGGAGTGCGGTGGTACAGTCATAACTCACTGTGACTTTAGACTCCTGGGCTCAGGAATTCCTCCTGCCTTAGCCTCCCCAGTAGCTAGAACTGCAGCCGTGTGCCACTGTGCCTGGCTAATGCATTGACTTTTCATATAGGCATTTATAGCCTCCCAGATGATCAGAGCCCCTTGGCTTTATTTAGGCAGTTAATTTATATGAAATTCCTTTGATATACATAGAAAGATGAAAAATTATAAAACTGTTAACATATGACGAATTCCATTTCTATTTCAATCTGGGTTCAGAGTCCTTCCTCTTTTACTAGAACTGTATTGCAGTCACTTTTTGTATCATTGCCTCTCACCTACCCCATTGCTGTCCATCCTATTTACTACTGCCTGATTGATTTTTCTAAAGTACCATTTACTCTGTTTGTTCTTTGCTCATAAGTCATTGGGAGTACTTTATCACTCATAGGGTAAAATTCAGACTTCTTAGCATGGTATTCAAAATCTTCTATGTTCTGGCTTCAGCCTTATCTGTAGACTTGATACTGACTTCTGTCCTACCAGGATACCATGCACTATCCCCATTTGAAACATTCATTCTTTCTGGAACACTTTCCCATTGTCTTAGTTCTGTTCATGTTATTTCTCAGTCAGCCTTTCTTTTTCATCCCTGGTAAAGAAAGTGAACGTTTTCTCCTGGCCTCCCAAATTGTTTGAGAGCAGTTTGTTTGCTTATAAGGTGACCAGATTTTAACATTGGTAAAGCGAGACAGCATTGACGGGACGGGGGGCTATTGGCTGAGCTGTTTATCATTAGGCACCCTCTGGGGTGGGGGGAGCTACTTGGCTACTTGTTTGTTCCAGACAGTTCGGCTCCTTTTGAGATAATTGTCCTTGCCCAGAAGCGAGGGAGGGAGCCAGTATCTGTTACTGATTCCACCTGGACTACCTTGCCAGGAAGGGGAGTAGGGAGTTTACATTAGCCTTTTCATTTCCAAATGAAGTTACATTAACCTCTTCATTCCCAAATGGAGTTACATTAACTTTTTCAGCAGCCATATATTCCCTTCCCATTCTCCCACTGTGCCCTAGCTTGTCCTGCATTCTTTCCAGACTTTTTAAAAACGCCACAGGATACGAGACAAATTGTTTAAAAGCAGGATGTCTGGTCACCTTACTTATAAGGCACTTTTACCATTTTTCTTCAATATTTTTAGTACATGTCTTACCCTTAGGTCAATTATAATTTTTTTAAGGTTAAGAACTTTTCTTTTTGAGACAGAGTCTTATTATGTCACCCTCCATTGAGTGCCACACACAGCTCACAGCAACCTCAAACTCTTGGGCTTAAGCCAGCAGATCTCAATCTTCTTAATGCCCCCGCCCTTTGATAAAGTTCCTATGGGTCGCAACCCACAGGTTAAGAACCGTTGGAGTGATTCTCTTGCCTCACAACACCCATCTATTTTTTGTTGCAGTTGTCATTGTTGTTTTAGCTTGACCAGACTGGTTTCCAACCCACCAGCCTCAGTGTATGTGGCTGGCGCCGTAACCACTGTGCTGTGGGAGCCTAGCCAAGGTTAAGAAATTTTTAGATTAGCTCGGCACTTGTGGCTCAAGTGGCTAAGGCGCCAGCCACATACACCTAAAATGGCGGGTTCGAATCCAGCCCGGGCCCACCAAATAACAATGATGGCTGCAACCAAAAAATAGCCGGGCATTGTGGC
>NW_003852415.1:719940-720888 GCF_000181295.1 Otolemur garnettii
GATTATTTTCACTGTTTGGCTAGTATGAGTAATGATCAGCACTCTACCCAGTGGGATAGCTTGAGGCTCTGTCTCAAAAAAAGAACAAAACACTTTTTAGATTACCTTTGTAACCTATAGAGTACCAGCCACATCATAAGTGTTCAGTATGTATTTGTTGATTGAATGATGAACTATTGATTCCTTCAGAAGAAATGACAGAATTTTTCTAATGAAGTCCATTAACTTAAAACTGAAAAAGTAGAAACTTCTGGAAATTGTTCATTTCTGGGTAGCTAGTGTTTTAGTGATGAGAAATAACATTTGAAAGTCTTGTAATGTCTATAGTTTCTTCTTTTATGACAGTGGATGATTAACCACACAGAGTAAATATAGTGGGAAGCTTGTTAATCGTGGTTTTATTTTATTTTATTACTTTATTTATTTTATTTTTATTTTACTTATTTCTTAGAGATAGGGTCTGTCTCTCTTGCCCTAGATAGATGTGTGGTGTCATAGCTCACTGCAACCTTAAAGCTCATGCAGTCTAGGGATCCTCTTGCCTCAGCCATCCAAGCAGCTGAGACTACAGGGTCTGGCTAATTTTTTTGTTTTTGTAGAAATGGGGTCTCATTATGTTGCTCAAGTTGGTTTTGAACTCCGGAGCTTAAGTAATCCTCCTACCTCAGCCTCCCATAGTGCTGGGATTATAGCCATGAGCCACCGTGCTCAGCCAATAATGATTTGGTTTTCTCTGAACCCTCCTCCATCGCTATTATGATCTGGGTATGAGCCTAATTTAGTCCAATAAATTTCAATAATACATTACTTTTTTTAGTTCTATAATCCATTTAATTAACATGAATCTTACTAAATACTAATTCTTAGCAGTTTTTACCCCTTTTCCCTTCATCTCTGAAAGTATAAACCTCATAGCAGTCAGCAAATAACCTTACTGGCTATCTTCTG
>NW_003852415.1:721480-723339 GCF_000181295.1 Otolemur garnettii
AAATTAAGGCTAAACCTTAGAGTTCTAGTGCATTTGTTCTTTGTGTGTGTGTATGTGTGTAACTTTATTAAGATGTAATTCACATACCCTATAATTTGCCCACGTATAGTGTACAATTCAGTCGTTTTTCAGAGTTGTGCATTCATCACCATGATCAATTTTAGCCATTTTCATCACCCCAGAAAGAAATTGTACCCATTAGCATTCACTCTCCATTTCTCTCCAGACTCCACAGGACCAGGCTAGCACTAATCTGCTTCATGTCTCTGTGGATTTGCCTAATCTGGACTTTCATATAAATGAAATCATGTGACACGTGATCTCTTATGACTGAATTCTTTCACTTAATATAATACTTTCGATGTTCAACTATGTTGTAGCATGCATCCTTTTTATGGCCAAATAATATTCCATTGTACGTATAAATATATCACATATTTATCTACTTGTTGAATGGCATTGGATTATTTTCACTGTTTGGCTAGTATGAGTAATGATGGTATGAACATTCATGTACAAGTTTTTATCTAGACATAGTTTTTAGTTCTTGGGTTTATAACTAGGAGTGGAATTTTTGGACCATGTGTTAATAGTACCTGACCTTTTGAGGAACTTTCAGACTATTTTTCAAACTTGCTAAACCATTTTTCTGGGGGTTTTTTGTTTGTTTGTTTGTTTTGTTTTTTGAGACAGAGTCTCACTGTGCCACCCTCAGTAGAGGGCTGTGATATCACAGCTCACAGTAACCTCAAACTCTTGGACTTAAGTGATTCCCTTGCCTCAGCCTCCCAACTAGCTGGGACTATAGGTGCCTGCCACAATGCCTGGCTGTTTTTTGGTTGCAGGTGTCATTGTTATTCAGCTAGGCCAAGTTGGGTTCAAACCTACCAGCGGCAGTGTATGTAGCTAGCACCATAACCATTGTGCCATGGGTGCTGAGCCTTATTTATGTATGTATTTATTTATTTATTGAGACAGAGTCTCAAGCTGTCACCCTGGATAGAGTACCATGGTGTCACAGCTCACAGCAACTCCAACTCTTGGGCTTAAGCAATTCTTTTGCCTCAGTCTCCCAGGTAGCTGGGACTATAGGTGCCCACCATAACGCCTGGCTATTTTTTGTTGCAGTTGTCATTGTTGCGTTAGCTGGCCTGGGCTGGGTTTGAACCTGCCAACTTCAGTATATGTGGTTGGCATTGTAACCACTGTGCTACGAGGGCTGAGCCCAACATTATTCTTTTTTAAAATTGTTTCAGCTATTCTAGGTCGCCTTAATTCCTGTAAGAATTTTAGCTTATTAATTGCAGCAAAGTCAGCTGGGGTTTGATAGGGATTGCATTGAATATGTAGATCAGTTTCAGGAGTACTGTCATCTTAATATTATTAAGATGATGCATGAACATGGTTTTTCTTTCCATTTTTTTAGGTCTTCTTTAATTTCATAAATTAAAGAAATGAAATATAACATCAATAATGTTATATTTCACATTTGCATCACAGTTTGCAAAGTATTACACTTTGCTTATTAAATTTATTCCTAAGTACTTTGTTCTTTTTGATGCTATTATAAATGGAGCTATATTCTTAAATTCATTTCCAGTTTTCTCATTGATATTATTGAAAAATACAATTAATATTTTATATTGATCTTATATCCTGCAATTTTGCTGAACTTATTTATGACATTCTGTCTCAATTAAAAAAGAAAAGGAGTAGACATCCTTGATTTCTTTCTGATGAAGAGGAAAGTGTGGAGTTTTTGTAGATGCACCTTACTGTAAATAAGGTCACACTGAGCATATTACCTGCTGTAAAAGCTTTCAGGAATTGAGGTTACTTTTATGTAAATAGTTCCTTCT
>NW_003852415.1:723679-730327 GCF_000181295.1 Otolemur garnettii
CTTGAGCCACAGGCGCCGAGCCACTAACTGTTGTTTTTAAAGCAACATTTTATTATAAAAAGATTGAGACTTTCCCATTCAGACTTGATGCTTCATCCCATTAATCAACACTAATGAAGTTGTCTGGTATGGACTATTTGGTACAACTTTCTTTTTTTTTTTAAATGAATTTTTTATTTTTTATCAAATCATAACTTTGCACATTGATGCATTTATGGGGTTCTGGGTACTGCTTTGATATAAGGTACAACTTTCCTTGGTGGTAGTGCCAGAGAAAAGCCTCTGCTTCCAAGATGGCCTATGGTATAATAGATTTCTCTACCCTCTGGACATGTGATTTTAAAAAGTGGCCATTTATATTTAAAAGTTGTTCCCCATCCAGGTAAAATTCTAGATAATAGTTATCCCTGTTGACTTGTAATTTTAATCTGTGAAAGAGGAAAGGGGAAAATAACTGTCTTACACTCTGGATATATTTGTGGGTGTTTGTGTGTGTCTGTGGCCTGACATTAGGGGCATGTAAGGCCTATTTAAGTCTCATAGTTAAATTAACAGCCCTTGACAGATTGAGGAGAAAAATCCTCCAGCTCTTAACCTCTAGATGGCAGCATGAGTCTAAGTACTTCTAGCTTCCCCACTACCCATAACTCTTAAGTTGGATTTTTGATTTAGGTAGAAAAAATCTTGTGATTTTACCAGACTACTTGCCTAACTTTGTTGATACCTTGCTCAGTTTTTAGCTTTTTGCTTTCCTTTTTATCTCTCTGTCTTTTTTAAAAACACATTTCCTTTTTTAAGTAATGGGTGTATATGTATATATATATTTTGGGAGGGGGAATGGAATCTCATTTTGTCACCTTCAGTGGAGTGCTATGGCATTATAGCTCACAGCAACCTCGAACGCTTGGGCTCAAGCGATTCTCCTGTCTCATCCTCGCAAGTAGCTGAGACTATAGGCACCCACTACAACTCTTGGCTATTTTTAAAGACGGGGTCTTGCTTTTGCTCAGGCTGGTCATGAGCCCAAGCAGCACCTGCCTCGGCCTCCCAGAGTGCTAGGATTACAGGCATGAGCCACCATACCCAGCCTAGTAATGTATATTTCTGATAAGCAGAATCCTTCATTTCTTTATTGTCAGAAATAACATTTTGCTTTTAAGGAGACTAGTAGAAAAAAAATCCCAAAAAAGTGATTGTTAAATGGATAACATTTGTATCTGAATATAAGACCCTCAAAATGGGTACAGTTCTCTTATCTCAGTCATCTCCCTTACTGTGGCATATCTTGTATCCTTAAGCTCTATTGGTAATCATGCAAGATCAGGCAATGCCATATTTAATTAAAGCAAGAATGTCAGCTATAATTGATGAAACACATGTTTACGTGAATGGAGCTGGAACATATTCTTCTTAGCAAAGTATCTCAAGAATGGAAGAAAAGTATCAATGTACTCAGTCTTGCTATGAAACCAATTTATAGCTTTCTTATGAAAGCTATAACCCAATTATAGCCCAAGAAGAAGGGGAGAGGGAGGGGAGCAGAGGAGGGAGGATGGGTAGAGGGAGAGTAGTTGGTGGGACCACACCTACCGTGCATCTTACAGGGTACATGTGAAATTTACCAGGTGTAGATTATAAATGTCTTAACACAATAACTAAGAAAGTGCAGTGAGGACTATGTTGACCAGTTTGATGAAAGCATTTCAGATTGTGTGTAAAACTAGCGCATTGTACCCCATGATTGCATTAATGTACACAGCTATGATTTAATAAAAAGTAAATAAATAAATAAAATTGATGAAACAACTTGACTAGTGCTTGATGAAAAATTTAATTGTTTGAAATTAAAGCAAAATTAAAATAAAGCTTTCAAATATTTAGCCATTTTGAGTGATATGATAATAGCAAAAAATGAAGTGTTCTATTCAGCAACTTCGTACAAAACTCTGTAGGGGATATGAAGATGATAAGCCATAATTACTGTCCTTATGCAGATTAAAATCTAGTAAGAAAGATTAGACAAGTGAATGATTCTTTTTTTTCCTCATAGGTTAATTTTTTTCCTTTTTTTTTTTTAATTGTTTGGGATTCATTGAGGTTACAAAGAATTAGGTTACAAGATAAATGATTCTTAATAGAAGACAGAAGAGAAAAATTCCATGGGAGTACAAAGACGTATATGGTTAGGGTAGAAGTAGTCGGTTGTATCAGATGGCTATAGGAATGGCCAATTAAGTTTCATTTTATATGTCAACATGGAGTGATTAGTAAGGATTGCCTAGAACCATTTAATTTTGAAGGAGTCTGGATTCGGAGAAGTCTGTTAGTGATTATCAGTTATGGACAAGGGAAAGGGGCATAGTTGTATTTGCTATTTTTGGAACATTGAAAATAGACCTTAAGGGCCAGCTCAAAGGAGTAGGGCACTGGTCCCTTATGCTGGAGGTGGCGGGTTCAAACCCAGCCCTGCCCAAAAACTGCAAAAAAAAAAAAAAAAAGAAAAAGAAAATAGACATTAAAACACACATAGGATCTTGATGAGTGGAAATGAGAAGGGAGCATATTCCAGGTGATGTATTAGGGGCTAGGAAGAGTTTTAAAGCAGCAGCTACATCCAAGAACTAGTGTGAGTGGTTGGATCTGGTCTTTTTTTTTGGAGACAGAGCCTCAAGCTGTCACCCTGGGTAGAGTGCTGTGGCATCACAGCTCACAGCAACCTCCAACTCCTGGGCTCAAGTGAGTCTCCTGCCTCCGCCTCCCAAGTAGCTGGGACCACAGGTGCCCGCCACAACACCCGGCTATTTTTTGGTTGCAGCCATCATTTGTTTGAAGGGCCCGAGCTGGATTCGAACCCGCCACCTTAGATGTATGTGGACAGCGCCTTAGCCACTTGAGCCACAGGCGCTGAGCCTGGATCTGGTCTTTGAGGGCCCCTTAGTAGGGGCCATAAGGACTAAGTCTAGGAAGGAGGTGTGAACTAGATTGAGGAGGGCTTTGAACTCTAGGGGTGAGGAGATGTACTCCGTGGTAACAGGAGCATGTAAAATGTTCTTTGAAAAGTTCTTTAATGCTATAATATTAACTGTGTATTTGTTATAGATTGTGGAAACACTTTACTAAAAGAGGATTTATTACAAATTTGCTTATTATGAAAATAAAGAAGAAAGTAAAAAGAAACAAAACACCATAACCTTGCCACTAAGAGATAACCACTGTTAACATTTGATATATTTCCTGGCCTCTCTTTTATTCATTTTATGTATGGTTGTGTATGTTTACATTTATACTTGCACCCATACATACAGAGAGGCTTTTTCAGTAAAACTAAGACTATAGTATATGTATATAGTTTTAGCATGTGCTTTTTAAATTTAATCTATCTTAAGCATTTTCCTGTAATATTAGAAATTCTACAGCTCAAGCCTAAGCAAGAGTAGAGACCTTGTCTCTACAAAGAAATAGAAAAATTAGCCGGGCATGGTGGTATGTATCTGTAGTCCCATCTGCTCAGAAGTCTGAGGTAGGAGGATCATTTGAGTCCCAGAGCCTGAGGTTGCTCTGAGCTATGATGACACTATTGCACTCTAGCCTGGGCGACAGAGCAAGAGCCTTTCTTAAGAAAAACAAAAAAGGCAGAACAAAATTCTACCATTAAATATTTTTGAATAGGAAAGACACACACATTTAGGAGGCATTAGTGCATAGGATGGAGTGGATGGAGAGATGAGAGGCTGGAAGTTACTGAAGGCTTATGTGGATGATGGCAGTGAGAATGGGAAGAAGTTCACTGACAGCAGATGTTTCAGATTTGTGATTTTCAAGACTAGGTAAATGTCTAGATAGCAGTTAGGGGAGAAACTAAGAGCTTGCCATGACGTTTTGAGCTTGTTTAATGAGAGGGAAGGTTAGTTAATAACACCAAAAAAATCACATAACTCTTTTACATGTTCCTTCTTAGACAGACATCTTTATTTTTTAAGAAATAAGTAAGTCATTTGTAAAGGTTAGTGTTATTGATAGAATGAAAACAGTGTTCTTGCCTAGTTCAGTCTTATCACCTAGGCAACAGGTAATGTTTAAATAGTGAATGGTAAGTTAGTTGATTTCAGGGAAGTGAATGTGCAGAAAGGATATCCATAACTTCAGACATGGATTTGTGACGTCACTATATTCTTTGACAGGTCATTAAACCTCTAAATGAAAGTTTGTTTTTTTTTAAACAGAGTATCTGTGTTACCCAGGCTTTGCACTGTAATGGCTATTCACAGGTGTTTTTTTAGCTACAGCCTCAAACTCCTGGCTCAAGTGCTGCCTCAGCCTCTAGAGTAGCTGGGCCTATAGCCACTGTGCATACCTGACTTGACTTTTGTATAGTTTTCTTCCGTGGTAGTGCCTTTTCATTCAGGGAGCTACCTAGAACTATTCAAGAATTGTCACAGTATGGTCTCTATATATTGTAGACATCCCATTCTTTATTAGCTGGGGAAAAGTTTCAGAAGTTTAACTTTGAAGTAACAACAATGGGTGAAAATATTTGCTGTTGCTGTATCTGTTAATTAACATTTGGATTATGTCAGCACTATAGGGTAGCTCCTCTTAGGAGGGAAGACTGCATTTTATGTGTATTTGGAGATGTGGGACCTCTGAAAAGGAAATATATACTGCCAAGTGTTTCCAGAAAGGCACTTCCTATGTCTGTATCCTGGCTAATACCAAGTATTATGATTTTTTAAAGTCATTGCTAACTAGAATAATAATATCTTGTTTTAGTGTTCATTTCCTTGACTGTGAACTTTATTTCCATGTTTCTTGATTATATTTATTGAGAAGGGCTGGAAATACGAGAAAGCATAAATTTATATTATTTTAACCTAAAAAATAAAGCCAGGGAACTTGATTCAAAAGCACTCTAAAGATAATACTGAAATATGCATTTCTCAGTACCACTTGAAACTTACCCTTGTTTTCTGTTTTCTGTATGACCTTAACCATCTTACCATAGTCATTAGCATGACATTTTATTTAGGTTACAAAATAGGAATCTAGAAACCTCACTTTTAAGGGATCATAGTTATTTTTCATAATTAGAAATTGTCAATTTAGCCCTAAGTATTTTGTTTTAAAAAAATGTATTAGAATAATGGGAAATAAAACATGCCATTATTTTTCATTTTTCCCTTGGTTAACAAATTAGGATACACAAATCCTCAAATTATAATACCTTTAAGGCTTATAAGCATTTATATCTTTTATCCATTAGTCAAGTTATTTCATAAGCCCAACATTGCCTCTGAAATGGTTTTATACACAAAGAGGATTTTACCATAAAATGCTTGCAGTATTTTATTCTCTTTTGACTTTGGGGGTAAGGGAAAGGATAGAGGAGAGCAGGAAATGTATAAATTAATTTGGATGGAGTCAGTTCCAAAGTAGCATTCTGCATACAATTCTACAAAATGTATAATAGGTAAGAAGATGTCCATAGTGAAACAAAGTTCAGCATTTAGGGCATAATGAAAGGAATTATAGTATATCCATACAGTAGAATATAATGTACCATAAAAAATCATTTTAAAGCATTAGAGAGCATTTAATGATAGAAAAAATGCTCATTATGTACAAGGATAATGGCAAGTGAAAAAAAATCAGAACTTAAAACCAGCAGAGTTTTTTCCTGATTTTGCTTCTTTTTTGTTGTTTTGAGCTCATGAGCTCAAATGACTAGAAGGAAATACACCAATATGTTTTAATGGTTATCTTGAGTGATTTTTTTTTCTTTAAACTTTCTGAATTTTTCAAATTATAAACAATAAACACATTCTGTTTTATTGAGTAGGAAAAAGGTTATCCAAAGAAATTAAGAAAAATTGTATGCCATTTTAGAAACAAAATTATAATTACTTGAAAAGTTTATCTCCTGATTTTCTGGGCAGTTAAATTTTGGTCCTCTTCTATGGAATGTTTCTAATAAAAATGATGAGATCTATTAACAACATTTGATCAGTTTCTGCCTGTGATGAATAGAAAGGTAAAAGTTAACGATACCTTATTTCCAGTCCTTATGGAATTAGAGATTTGGGAGCAAAACGGGTAGTAAGCTGTTGGGTCAAGGGCAAGAGTGAGTTAGTTGGCTAAAGAAACATCATAAGCATACACTGGCCAAGATTTTGTCAACCTTTATATTTTCAGACTTTTCCTTGTAGTCAAAGAAATGAATTCTTGGTATTAACTACTTAGTAGGAGCAAAGAACCATGTAGAAAGTCTGTCATTTTTAAGTGGAACTGTAGCTGGTTGGTTGAGAGGTGAAATGGACCATTTTGTGTGTGTGTGTATGTGTTTGGCTTGGAATATAGGTTTGGTATAACAGAGAGTAGTTACAATAGTTCGTAACAATTGACGTTCTTTCCAGGCTTTGGGTTTAGGAATGACTGTTTCTGCCCATGGTGAAATAAATTGACGTTATCATGGTTTTTTAGTTTAGTTATGGATATTCCAAAGATTTTACGAAAACAAAGGGCGTTTTATTGTTGTTGTTGTTGTTGTTCCAAGTATGTCAGTTCCTTTAGGTTTTGGGGGTTTTTCCACTGGTTTGTGCTGAAAATATGATCTCAAAAGGTGGTGATATTACCTACTAGGATTTGGTAAAT
>NW_003852415.1:730973-732904 GCF_000181295.1 Otolemur garnettii
TTTTTTTTTTTTTAGGAATAGTTGCTACATTTAATTGACTATTTTAGGAGAATGCATTTAAGACTGAATGGTTAGATAATAGTAAAGATATCCTTTGACAGGATAGTTTAATATGACTATTAGATTTAGAATAAAAAGTCTAAGTAAGATTTCTGATTCAGGATATAAAATTATTCTATTGTCCCATCATTTCTTTGTTCTTTGTTTTTAAAAATTAAAATATAATGTACACAAATTATTATGTGCAGCTCAATGAATTTTCATAAAATCAGTACTCTCATAAGTAAGTAACCGCTACTCAGAACAGATCAAGATATAGAACCTTTCCAGTATGCAAAGCCTCCTTCATGATCTTCCTAGTCCCTCTCTCCCTACCTGTCTCCAACAGCAAGCACTGTTGTGACTTCATAGCATCATAAAAGAATTTTGCTTATGTTTGAACTTTGTGTGTAAATGGAATCACAAATGATATACTCAGTTGTGTCTGGCTTATTTTGCTCAACATTTTAATTATGACATCAACTATGTCATTTCACTTTTTTCATTGCTATAGAATATTTCATTGCAAGATTATACCACATGATACAATATGATTATCCAATATAGAATCCATAATCAAAATTCTCCAATTTGAATAGAAGTTTTGAATTTTACTGTAGTTCAGCTTAGCAATATTTTCTTTTGGTTAATGCCATCCTTGGTATTTTAATTTTGGTTGTACAGCATCTCAGAAATAAATATTAAATTACTACTATGACTTGGGCTTGCTGAACTCTTTTCTCGTCTCACCTATTCTTCTTTATAGGACTTTCAGAATATCATCACTGGTTACCTGATAGAAATAAAAATTCAAATAGAGAAAGAGAAAGTATGTTTTCCTTAACTCGTTGCTTGCTTGATTTAGTGTGTTTAAGTTTTCTGACAACCTTGTTGAGTGATGCATTTATAAATGTATTACCATTGTCACTTGAACATTCTTGGAAAACTACTTTCCTTGGAAAACTAAAGCATCTTTAATTGGCACCGTATGATAAAATAACTTGCATAATGAGCTAGCAACCCACTTGATGCATATGAATATTTTAGAATTGAAAATATAGCCTTTCTCTCTCTCTTGCTTTCTCTTTCACTTCTTTTCCTCCCTTCTTCCTTTCCTTCCTCCTGTCCTACCTTCCTTCTTTCCTTTGAGTCATAGATCACTGTGACCATGACTCCTGGACTCAAGTGATCATCCTCCCTCAGCATCCCAGAAGACATCTTTTTGTATGTGCATGGAAACCATTATAGCTAGTGGCATAAGAAATCTAGAGTGAATCTATAGATAGAATGGAAATAGCATATCTAAGCAATGGAGAATTGTTAGACTAGAGAAAAGTTGTTTGGGTGAGGATGGAGAAGCCTGGGAATTATTTGGGAGCCATTGATTTCATTTGGGTTATGATGACTTAGGTAAGTGTTATGCCTATAGATCTTACAGAATGACCCCAAGTAGGAAGCCACTCTGTCAGAAACAATTTGAGCCTACTAGACAGGTTGCTTTTGAAGAATAGTTTTAAAGTTTAAAAAAGAAAGTAACTTTGTGGGATTGGGGATTAAAGCTATGTCTTGTGAAAATGAAGCTGGGTCCATCCAGTTCCTCAGCCAACTAGAAAGAAAAACCAACGTGAAGAAGGAAATATATTGTTACACAGCTGCCTGAGGAGGAGAGAGCTTATTTGGGCTCTCTGTTGTGACGGTTTAGGAAATCACTGTAACACTGTACATGATCTTCAGTGGCTAACTGTTCTACATAGTTTTTCTTTTTCAGTTCATAGACCATTTGTGGAAATAAATAACTGTAACTAATGTTAAACATGTGAGCAGTGCTTTAAGTTCCCTATTTCATGGATTTAAAAATATGTCTCTTGGGAGACTTTTGTAATTGTTGGTGT
>NW_003852415.1:735108-744326 GCF_000181295.1 Otolemur garnettii
CCCCCCCCAAAAAAAATACATATTTTTTTTCTATAAATTTAGATATATAAAAATATAAAATACATATATAAATATATGTAAAATATAAATATATTTTTTAGATTTATTACTGGCTTGATAGAATGCAGCTCATTTTAGCTACTTCTGAATTCAATATGTTACAATATTTTATGTTAGGCAGGCTCTAGGAAACTTCACTGTACACTTAGAATGATTTTAAAAGTACCTTAGCATTATACAAATAGTTTTGACCTCGTGGACCTCCCGAAAGGGGCTTCGAGTTCCTCAGGACCACACTTTGAAACTTGTTGCTTTATAGTAGTATTTTGATGATTTGATATTAGTCTTGTTTGTAAAATCCTTACCATAGTATCTAGACCTTAATAACTACTAAGTATTGTTCTTAAAAATCACTAAGTATTATTATTATTATAGGCAGCATATGAGAAATTTTAAGCATAGTTGGCACGTGATCATATATACAGTCTTAGGTCACTATGCCAATGTAGTAAAAGGTGGATTGGTGAACAATGAAAATAGCAACAGGGAGACAATTAGGTTCCTTTAATAAGCTAGGCTAAAATGGTAAGTCTTGGAACTAATACAGTAGAAGTAGAATTAGAGAATAAAGGTTGGATTCTAAAAATCTGGGTAGTTGAATGGAAAGTCTTAATGACTGGTTAGATATATTGGAGTTTAGGGAGAGCTGGGCAGTGAGAATGATTTAACAACTCTTTGGTTTCTGGCTAAGTAAAGGAAGAAGAGGACCTTTGAGAAAAAACATTGGGGGGTTGAGTTGTAAGTGTATATGTAGGCTATACCTAGGAGAAGTTGAATATATGGATTATAGAGCATAGGGAATAGAACTTTGGATATCATTAGCTCATAGATTCTAGTTAAAACCATAGCTGAGAAGCCAGGGAAGATATGTAACAATAAAACAGAACTTTGGTGTGGTATCAACCTCTAAGATGGTCCTCAACGATCCCTATTACTGGTGTTTATACCCCTGTTTAATCTTCTGTTGAGTTTGGGCTGGTGCTAGAAATAACAAAAGTGATGGGAAATGATTTCTAAGATTAAATTTCAAAATGACCATGACTTCTGTCTCAGAGGGAAGAGCAAAGTCTGGTACTGGGAGGAGCATAATGCTTTTGAAGAACTGAAAGAAGGCTAATATGACTGGAACTCAAGACAGTGACTGATGAGATATTAAAAGGCTTGGACACATGAGACTTCTTAGCTGTGTTAGGGATTTTGTGTATTATCCTAAGACCACTGAGAAGTTATTAAAGAGAGAGCTCTTTAAAGAGAGAACTTTAAGAGAGTGGTTCAGAAGGCAAGAGAGGAACCAGGGAGACAAAATAGGAAGTCATCGCAGTAGCTAAGACTGTGATGCCTAGAACTGGGGTAGTGATAGTACTCATAGAGAGAGTAGTTAATTTTGGAATGGTTTGGGAAGGATGACTGCCAACATTTCTCTCTTGAGCATGTAAGTTAGTGACATGCAAAGAATAGTGTAGGGGTGGATAGGGTAGGGCTTCTGATTTTGACCAAAATGAATGTCAGGAATAGATTCACCTTTCTGCCTGAAACAAGTTTTGCTCTGTTGCCCAGGCAACAGTCCAGTGGCACTATCATAGCTCACTGTAGCTTTGAACTCTGAGGTTCAAGCAGTCCTCCTGCCCAAGTTGCTAGGACTACAGTTGTGTGCTGCCATGCCAGCTGTTTTTATTTTTTGTAGAGACAGGGTTTCTCTATGATGCCAGGCTTCTCCAACTCCTGGCCTCAAGCAGTCCTCCCACTATGACCTCCCCAAGTACTGGGATTACAAGTGTGAAACACCATACCTGGCTGAAAAACTTTTAAAAAATATGACAAAACATATGAAACAATAGTTTTCGGGATGCTAGTCAATAGGCAACAAAAAAAAATGATTCCCCAGAGACAGGAGGTAAATGAGGTGAATCCTGTGATTGCCCCAGCTTACTGCATTGAGAGAATTTCCAGGTTATGTTGGAGGAAGAGGTGTGGATGTAGAGCAAAGACTAGCAGACTCTCTGAGGTCAAGAAACAGAGCTAAAAGTTGGAGAGAACCAGCTTAGAGTTCCCAGGACCAACTGCCAGAGAGGAAAGAGCTGCACAGAGAAAGGAGAGATCCACAGAGGGTCCTCCTGGAGTTTTCAGCTGAGGACTGATCAGCATGTTCCCATGCAGTAGCTACTTGAGGCTGAAGAGGGACTCTGAAGGGATGAGAGCAGAGCCTGGCACCACAAGGCCAGTAATGTGCCTGCTCCCACCAGTCATTCTGGAAAAGCTAGCTCCTGATTCATAGAACACCTAGGAGAGGATGCAGAAACATCTTGTCTCAGTCAGGGTAATACCCTGGTCAAAACATATCAAATTGTACACTTCAAATATGTGATAGCTAGAGGAAAAATGGAGTGAGAATTTATTGTTTGTTTTAGGACAGTAGACTTAGTTTATATTTAAATTCCAGTGACAGAGGTGAAGACATGGAGATGAAGAGGGATCAAGGATCAAATATAAGTAAGGCTGCTGGGAGGATTTAAAAAGCTACAGCTTAGGCGGTACCTGTGGCTCAGTGGGTAGGGCACCAGCCCCATATGCCAAGGGTGGCAGGTTCAAACCCAGCCCTGGCCAAACTGCGACCAAAAAAAAAAAAAGCTGGAGCTTAGGGCACAGGTGCACTGGTCTTAGACTGAGAGAGAGAGAGCTACTCTATCATAACATGAGAATAACAAAAGTCCAGGTCTGTGAGTTGGCGGGAAGGTGAGGGAGTGCTTATGTGTTTCGATCACACACTTTTGTTTCTGTATCACTGTAAACTATGTGACCATCTATCACAGTGGTTCTCAACCTTCCTACGGCCGCAACTTTAATACAGTTTCTATGGGTTGCGACCAGCAAGTTGAGAACTGCTGATCTATCAGGAAAGGAGGAAATTATTAGGCTTTTAGTGTAGAATGACAACCAAAAATTTTGAGATAATGTAGCAATTAAATTTTTTATTTTCCAGTACTCTGATTTCTTCTTTGTCTAATCTAGGCTATCCTACAACAAATAAGCAGCCCAAATCCCATCACATATCATCTGATGTACTATGTCAGATACCACTTTTGTGCTTTTCCTGGGTTTTAGCTATCTTGAATAAACCTCTGGTGTCAGCTTAGAATTCCCATGTGCCCTGATGTTTCTGATTGAAGTTTGAAGGATAACCAAGAATAAATGTGTAGTTATTTAAGTGACTTTTTAAAAAAAGTCCTAGCTTAAAGATCTCAGTTTTATTTCAGAGACTTTAAGAAAAGAGATATTACTTATGTAACTGAAGAATTGTTAGAGTTACAGAATCCTTTTCGTAATACATATTTTTTAAAGCTAAATACAATCTTTATTTTTTTCATTATAAATAATATATATTCCTTATAGAAATTCTAAAGAAAGCAAAATCACCTAAAATCATTATCTCAAAATAGTCACTATTAACAGACATTTTGGTGAACACTCCTCCAAACCCTCTAAACTTTTTTTCTAAGAGACATTATATATCCATGTGTATGTGCTTTTACAGTAGAGCCTCTGTAAGTTGACAACCCCAGGGACAAACTGGTCAATGTAAATAACTAGGCCTGTTGTACTGAAAATGTACATGTGGTACATGTCTGGTCTATGAAAATTAGGTCAACTTGAGGTGGTTAGTGTAAGAAGGTGGTCTAATATGAAGGGTCTACTGTATATAAAATTTACATAAATGCCATCATGTTATTTCTGTTCCACAAGCTGCTTTTTTGACTTATTGTATTGGGAACATCTTTCAATACTAATGAAAACAGCAAAATCATCAGTTTAATGATTGTACAGAATACCATTATATGATTGTTTATCATTTATTTCATGAGTTCTCTCATAATGGACATTTAGGTTATTTCTAATGTTTCGCTAAAGTAAATCATGCTATAATTAGCATCTTTTGCTAGATCAAAGTGAATGTACATTTAAAATTTTTATACATATTGCTAAAATGACCTCCAGAAAGACTAGTCTAAAAGGTAATTCAAAGAACAGCAAATGAAAGTACTTGTATTTTTACATCTTAGCCAACCCTAGATATTTTAAACTTTTTAATACATGCCTATTTTTGGTGAAAAATTATGCTTCAGTATTTTTATAAGCATTTCTTTGGTTGCTAATAAAGTAATGTTACTTTTTACTAGATGCTTGTTTTTCCTCCTTTTGTGACTTGCCTGTTATAGTCCTTGCCTATTTTTTTGTTGGTTCAGTTTCTAATCCATAAAGATGAAGAAACTGAGGTCTAAAAAAATGTGTAACTTCCCCAGGGTCACCTAGTAATGTAGTGATAAAAATCAATAATCATAGCATGTTAGAGCTTGAAGGGAATCTTAGAGATCTAGTCCCAACACCCTAAAACTACAGATGCAGAAACAGAGGCCTAAAGAACTTAGGTGAGCTTTGTCGTTAACAACAGAACCAGGAGAAGGAATCATGTACCATGGGATCACAAAGAGGGAAAAGGAAATAACATTTACAGGCCTATTGTATTTCTTACATGTGTTTTCTCATTTAATTTTCACACCATTCTTTATTATTCCCCTTGAACAAATGAGGTAACTGAAGTTCAGAGAACTTCAGTGATTTGTCCAGAGTCACTTACTTGGTTAATTTGCAAAATTGGAACTAGAATCCAAGTCTGATTCCCGGGGTATTATTGCCCCCTCAGAATACTAATAGTGTATATGTTTCTTGGCTTCACTCAAATATTCATTTGATAAAATATAAATATGATTTACCTCTTGAAGTTTGTAAATAAAACTCTGCTTCTATTTAACAGTTGCTGTTGATATTGGACACTGATCTGACGTTAAACTTTTTGAGTGTATAGAATTGAGATCTATGCACTTTATGTGACCTAAGTTTTTTATGGTAGTGATGTCTGGATTGAAACTCTTAGCATTTTCTTAGAACTATTTTTATTCTATAGAGAATACAATCTTAATACATAAGATGAAAATGACATTTGTGTTCTCTGAAGTGTAAAATGGACCTCAAATCATCAAGAGGTTAAATAGGAACAAAATGGAAACTATGTCAGTTGCATCCTCCATATCTCTAAAAAAAAGCCTTCTTTTCTTGACAGGGCTCAAAATTTCAAAATCATATTCGAGCTGATTTGGTTGGGGCTTCATCCTTTAGAGATACACAAAGATTAGTATTGACTTGTGTATAACTTTGTTGACATTCTTGGTTTAGTTATGCAGAAGTTAGCAAAATTTTTACTGTGTTCTATCTTTTTGCTTTGTAGGGAGATCTTGAAAGTGATTGGATTGATGTTTTTAAAACCTGCTAATTGCATGTGAATAAATTAGGGGAGAGAGAAAAGAGCAGCATATGGTAGAATCTTCTTTTTTTTCCTTCACATAGGATTTTATAAAAAGCCTTATAGCAGGGGTCCTCAAACTTTTTAAACAGGGGGCCAGTTTACTGTCCCTCAGACTGTTGGAGAGCCGGACTGCAGGCCCCGGGACGAGTCGGCTGCTAAGCAGGACAGGCAGCGGCAGCAAAAACACCCGGCAGGCCAGATAAATGTCCCAGGCGGGCTGCATGTGGCCCGCGGGCTATAGTTGAGGATGCCTGCCTTATAGAATAGAGGTACTAACAATTAACTCACTTTATTCTAGTGTTCAATAGTGAGGTTATCCTAAGCTTTATTATTTAAGAAATAGACATTAGTTCTTATCTTTGCTGTTTTTCTGATCTACTTTATTATAGCAAGAGTTGCACATTAATAAACACAAGCTCATGTAGAAATGGTTACATAAGAGTATGAACTATTAACTCAGTCCACTAGTGAAAAACAGGTATCTCCAGAAGTAATCTTATTCTAGTATCAAACATAACAGTCCTTTAAAATCTCCTTTGGAATGTTGAAAAAAGATCAAATGAAACCTTCAGAATGGTTATTTATCGGGGAACAAGAAACCTCCAATTTCATTCACCCATTGTAGCTCCACTTTCTCATTTTAATGCTCAGTCCACAGTGGTGATGGTAAAAGATGTCCTGTACCTATAGAGATGACAGTGGGAGAGGGACATCACCTTTCCCTTTATTGCTTCTTGCAATTTGGCCTGTTTACAGACAGAATTGCTCTGTGGGTGCTTCTAGTGGAGAGTGGAAGAAATCAAGATAGGAGGAAAAAATCAGCATTTACACAAGACCTGTGAATTGGCTAATTTTTAACATGTAGTTAGTTAAGAAATGATTACAGTCTGAGGAGTCATGACCTCAACTTTTCATCAGCTTCATTGGATTGTGCCTCAGTTTGGAATGAAGGAGGTATATGGGAAGTTTTAATTGTACCTGTGTGATTTATCCCTAGTCAGCTCTTTAATTTCTTCTGGCTGTCTGAGGTTTCCGACATGCTGTAAATTTCCCCAACTTTTTCATTATCTGCAATTTCTTTATGACTCGTGAATCGGAGTGGAGAGAGAGTGTGGATTTACAGCAGAGATAAACATGTCCATAAAGTCTGTATCTGTGTCAGTAATTGTACTGCTGTCAGTGACTGTCCTGTTTTACAGGCCTCTCTTGGGAAAGGAACAGGCTTCACTACCAGCCACACTGAAGTGCTTGCTTTGATTTGCATTAACTTGCCAGGAGATTAGGGTAGGAATGGTGAAATCAGAATTGATAGTGGACCTTGGCCTCTCTTATTTGTTTGTTTATTTGTTTGCGGTCAGATGATCTCCTAGGATAACTGCTGTGTTGAAAACAGAACATGGATAGTGTTCATTTCCTAAGTAAAAATGCAACTTGTATTAATGTGATGGATATGAAAGTCTTTTCTAACTTCATTTTATATAGTTCCTTTAGGATGACTTCCCCTTCCTGTCCCTGTTGATAATTGAACTTGAGTCTACCCCAAATGTCCTTTTTCCTTTGCTTAGAATTAAAACACTAGAATTTCTCTTTTAGAATACTCATTCCTCCTCTGGAATGGAGCCAATTAGAGTCAAGGTGAAGACTATATCTGCCTCATCTTAATTCTCAACTATTATTGACTCTTTCCCAACTATTTAAGTGGTGTACATACAACAACCATGAGTAAGACTTAAAAGAAATTCTAGGTCCTGGCAGGGTGGCTCACACTTGTAATCCTAGCACTCTTAGAGGCTGAGGCAGGTGGATTGCTTGAGCTTGAGAGTTTGGGACCAGCCTGAGCAAGAGTGAGACTCTGTCTCAACTAAAAAGAGAAAAACGAGCCAAGTGTTGTGGTCCCAGCTACTTGGAAGGAGCATCACTTGAGCCAGGAGTTTGAGGTTGCTATGAGGTATGACGCCACGAGACTATATCCAGGGTGACAAAATGAGACTCTGTTGTAAATAAAACAAAAAAGAGAAATTCTAAATATTACTGTCTTTAAAAAGCCCTTTAAGTTTTCTCTCATTTTGAAAGTAATTGTGGAAAAGCAAACACAAATACTTTCCTTCCTGTACATTTGCTATTCAGACAAATCTCTCAAGAATCAAAACTGTCCTTGCACACCCTGAACCTTCTGCAAGCTAAAAGGATAGTAGATGGCAATACATTTTAACAATGAGAAGATAAATATGTCATAAATCTCAACCTTGAGTCAGCCCACAATTCCAAATAATATATAAAATTGTCTAGTTAATTTCTCCATGCCTTTAGCCTTTCTACTTCTGCTTGCATTCCTTTTTGACCACAACTGATCATAGCTGTCTTTATGTGACACAAAATTATTTGGCAACTTTCTAGAAGTTGTGGCTACAAAAAATTATGGCTGAAATGAGATTTGAAATTATCTATGGTTTTTATTCTTTCTTTCTCCTATTGCCACAGTAGTTTCTTTTTACTTCACAAGAGGTAAACTACTTTCTTTGGGTGAGAGGAGTTATCTACTAAGGCCCCTTTGTCAGTCAATTCTTGCCCTTCTATAGGACAAGGACACTTTCTTTGTAATTCCTTCTTTAAAAAATTACTTTAAATAACAGCTTTATTGAGATTATAATTCATATACCATAAAGTTCCTCTTTTTAAAGTTTATAGTTCAGTGGCTTTTAGTACACTCACAAAAACTATTCAGACATCTAAAGTATTTATAATAGATAGTTGTATACTCTTCTTTATTCCCATGTCATGCCAACAGTGTTCTTCCTGGGATAAATTTGTGAAATTACATTGTTACCTACTTCTAGTTTGGGACAGATTCTAGTATATCACGTGCCATATCTGATGTAACAAATACACAGTAAACTAAAAAAACAACCAGACAGAACCTCAAGTTATCCTTTTGGTACTATAACTCCTTGTTTTGCTTTATGAACTTAAGAAATTACTTTCTATAGTGAGTGCCCATAGTGGAAATACTTGACATTTATGTTGTTGCATAAATGTCCTTTATTTTTTGTCTTTTATCAATGTTATACAATCTGATTGTAAGCACACAAAGTGTGGACAAAGTTAGGGAGTTTCACCTGTATGCCTACCCAGTAAGTTAAAAATAAGAGTGAGTGATCTAGCCAGGTCTGATGATGGAAATAAACTTTCTGATTGCTGAGGTTGAAAAGCATGTTATTACTAGGAATATCTCCTCCCAGAAAATAGCTTGATAGATGGGAAAAGTATAGTATTCTAGCCTCATAGGGGAAACATTTTTTTCTCTTGGTTGGAAGGAAAATAGTTTATGGTTGTCTGTTTCTGTTGTTGTCAGCTGTCAAGTTCAGTAAAAACTAAGGCTTAATTAGTCAACAGTTTTATAGTGTTGGAGGAAATGTCATTAAAAAATAAAAGAGCAACATAATAAAAGATTATTTGAATATTAATTTGTGTATTTGCTGTTCTTTGAAATGACTCCACAGCAGGGATTGATAACTTTTTATTAAAGGTTTAATAAATATAGGCAGGGTAATGATTCAGTCACATGTCTCTAGATTGAAAGAGCACAGACAGCTGCCTTTGTAATCAGTGTGAGAATGGAATCCAAGAGTAGCCATGCTTGAAACTAAAGTGAAGGCTGGGGTATTGATCTGTTAACTTGTAGAAGGGATAATTCTTGGGTGAAAATCCTCATGTGATGTTTTACTTTTTAAGATCTTAGACTTTTTTGGCACTATAGATTTAAAAAAGTTATTTTAGGTTAGTTCTCCACAGGGAGAAC
>NW_003852415.1:744887-745918 GCF_000181295.1 Otolemur garnettii
TATATATATATATATATATATATTCCTCCCTCCCCAGCTACTGGGAAATAAATTTCAGACATCATGGTCCTTTAAATACTTCAGTACATATCTTCTAAGAAAAAGGACAGTTTCCTACATAATAGTAATTATACTCTTTTTATATCTAAGAAAAATTAACAATAGTTTTAAAATATGTAATACTGTCTACATTCAAACTTCCCCAATTGTCCTTAAAAATCTTGTAGAGCTTTTTTATTAAAACCAGGATCCAGTCAAGATTCAGATATTGTAAAGCTATTACATTTCTATAGCAGAATATTTAGTACTAAATTCTGCACAGCAGCTCTTTTAATAAATATTTGCCAGCTTTTTCCTATGGTGAGCATATATTTACTCAAACAACTATAATTTTCTTCTAGAATATTGAGTTTCAAGTTCTCCATCTACAGAAACAAGCCTTCTTTATTTCTGGTAATCTCTCCTTCTCCCAATTGAGTTACCTGTAGAATTAATCTTTTCTCCAATAATTCCTCCATTCCACAGAGTGATATTTTTAAAACACAAATTGACACATGACCTCATTCCCTTCTCCTTAAAATCCACAAGTGGCTTCCCATTGCTCTTAAGACAAAGTTAAAAACCTTTAATGTGTCCTTACATCTCTGCCTGACCTGGTCTTTCTCATGCCATGTTCCCTTTCTGAGCATGTGTTCTGCCATCTGGGAAAAAAAGAGAAGTGAGACTTTAAGTAGGATTGATGGCAAGTGAGAAGAAAAAAGGCACTTCTCATTTTTTCTGAGAAAAAATTTTTGACTGAGAAACAATTTTTGAGAATTAGATCGAGTGCAAAAAGTTAGAAAAGTAAGGGGCTGCTAGGTTGTGGGGAGCCTGATGAACCAGGCTGAGTAATCATTCTTGAAAGCAGTGAATTTCAACCTGTGCTATGGGAGGATCTTAGGCAGGCATCCTCAAACTACGGCCTGCAAGCCACATGCTGCGGCCTGCCTAGGACATTTATCCGTCCTGCCAGGTGTTTTTTTTTTTTTTTT
>NW_003852415.1:747234-750450 GCF_000181295.1 Otolemur garnettii
GCATGGTATGGTGGCTCAAGCCTATAATCCAGGCACTCTGGGAGGCTAAGGTGGATTGCTTGAGGTCAGGAATTCAAGACCAGCCTGAGCAAGAATAAGACCCCACTTCTACCAAAAATGGAAAAAATTAGGTGGGTGTGGTAGTTCCATCTTCCCTGGAGGCCAAGGCAGGAGGATGTTTGAGCCTAGGAGTTTGAGGTTGTGGTGAACTGTGGTGATATGACTGTATTCTACCCTGGGCAACATCTGAAACTCTGTCTCAAAAAAAAAAAATTATTTTACTCAACCTTGTGGACTGGTGAATCCAAGAGTTTCTTTTTATTTTTACTGTGTCTCATATAGCCTTCATTATGATAGACTATCAGTAATGAATGAATGAATGATTTCTAAAGCTCTGTATGAGGTAGGCTCTGGTGATACTTAGAAGGTAAGAGCAGTCTTTACCATTTAACATGATAAAATATGCCTCATCGCTAGTAAAAAAGCTATAATCTCTTTTATAATACATTATATAATATGTATAATATAATTGTATATTATATAATTAGTATAATATAAAGCTATTTTTACAGTAGCTTTGTTCCTAATTTTTTAAAAATCTAACTCCTAACAACACTTTTCAACAAAGTACATGACAACAGGTAGATTCATTTAGAAGCTTAAAAAAAAATTATCCCAAAATGCCAAAGAAATCTGTTAAGTTTATACTCCTTAAAATGGTAAAAATTAGTATTTTTTTTTCTTTTTTTTTTATTGAACGGTAACTGTGTACATTAATGCACTTCTAGGGTACAGTGTGGGGTTTTCACATGCAGTCTGAAATACTTCCATCAACTGGTCAAAAAATTAGTATTTTAGTATTTGAAGGCCTCTCCTTACCTTTCTTGTAGCATTTTGTCTACTTTAGAAAGTGTGTGCTTTTGCCCTACTTATGGTGACTGGATTCTCATCCTCTGAATAGGATCAATATTAAGCCAGCTTTCTTTACCTCCTCGATCCATATTAAACCTGTCTTGCAAAGAGCCCGTTTATTGGATAATATAGCTGCACCGGGGCTCTATGACAATATCTTTTGCTGCCTCATTAACTCTCGAGCATTAGAACAAGATAGAAATGCCCTAAAGCCTCTTATCGGATGTCTGGTGTAACCTGCTGAAAACAGGAGTGCCATTAGTTTATGTTAGAAATCAAATGACCCTCTCCAGTGCAGGAAGTACTGATTAAACCTGAAGTGTCCCTGGAGGACTCTACAGCTGTCAGAGGGGTGGTAGCTGTCCCTCACGAAAAGGGAAATCTGGGGCAGAGGTCCCAGTGGGGCGGTGCTTTAAGAACTCGCGCGTGGCTGCCCCAGCTGTTCTGCTTTGCCTAATTAATTGTTTTACAAGAAGAGGCTGGGTATTATCACAAGCTGCCTTCCTTAGGGACTGAAGCAGGCCAAATAATAAGTAATGTTAGTGATGGTAATTGAAATGTGATGGCTCTCCTGAGGTCTTTACAGCCCAGAAGCTGGTTGGCACTTGTGGATTGCCTTGTCCTACCAAGGCTCTATTTGAAATGTGCCTTATTTTTTTTTCATTTTCATAATACTATTATTTAAATATTTTCTCTTCCTCCCACTATAGAAATTCATTTACAAAAGCTGTTTTAGGAGTATATAGTGACATTAAGTACAAAAGGAACAGTTTGACTTTTTTCATTTAAATTACCAACACTGCAATAGCAAAGAAGGGCCACATCTTCGTCTTTTGCGGAACCACTGCAGAGATCTCTCTGGGCTTTTACAGGACTGTTTTAAACTTACACAAGTACAGGCAGTCCCTAAATTACAAACATCTGGCTTACATACAACTGGCACCCAATGAATAGAGGCTATTACAAGTAATGGGTAAATATACCTGTTCCAATTACAAATTCAACTTAAAAACAAACCTACAGAACCTATCTCATTGGTAACCCAGGGACTGCCTCTAATCCAAGCTCTTGATTTAGAAAATATTTTTAAATAGCCTGGAAGGATATAAAGTGAAAAGTAAAAACCTTATCCACTGAATTTATCAGAGATCACCACTACCAACAGTTTCTCTATGAACACGTACAAACTTGATTTCCATAGTCAAGTTTATATACATTGCCACACAGAGATAAGGATATAATACATGCTGTTTTGTGACTTGTCTTTACACCCACAGTACACCTTAGGTACCTTTCCAGAACGGTATATATAGATCTACTTCATTGTTTGTCAATTGCTGCATGAACTTGGATTGTGTGGATGTACCAATTCAAGATTCTTAGTAGACAGTTTGACTTGGACTTAATGAATACTTAGCAACTGATATTTACTGATTTATGTTCCTTGGTTGACCTCTCATTTCACATTAAGTGATTTTCCTTTCTCCAGGAATGTTAGCCCACAGTCTAGGTTTGTTTTAAAACATGAAATGTTGGAGATGAAGCTTTGAGAGGTGTAGCATGACTCTTCCCATCAGCTGGACATACGTATATGCCCCACCATGTGTACTTAATTCTTTGCTTAGTTAAATGAGAAGTATTGTGTCCCAGATAGGTGGGGAAAACAAACAGCCTTTGATGAGTGTTGTCTGAGGCATTGACAGAAGCTTCTCTAAAGTTGAATGAGCATTTTCTCCCCTAATTTTCTAGTTCAGAAATTCCAGGAATCAAGTTTTGAATGCATTCATGGACTTGGGAAATGATTTGTCAGCACATGGAAATGAGGACTTAGGTTTCTTGTGTAACAGCTTGGCTAACAATGCAAGTTTGTGCCTCATGAACTTTAAGGGGCTTGCTGGGAGTGGCACTGTGATGAATGAAGCGAAGCAATTTTCCAGGAGCATTTCAGGTCAGTGATGGGAGAAATCAGTTGTCTTCTCAGGCAAACAGAAGCCTAATTTTAGTTGCATGCGTCTTCAATAGGAAAATCTATATGCAAATTGATGGTAGAAATTTTTATT
This sequence comes from Otolemur garnettii, assembly GCF_000181295.1. Classification (NCBI taxonomy): domain Eukaryota; kingdom Metazoa; phylum Chordata; class Mammalia; order Primates; family Galagidae; genus Otolemur; species Otolemur garnettii. The sequence continues at coordinate 750,207 of NW_003852415.1, forward strand.
TCTGTAAAAAATGAGAATATTGCATGTCTTTAGACCCATTCTCTCAACACTTCAAAGTTCTGGTTTGCCCAAATATTATTGAAGAGATGTCATACTAATAAGCTGTGAAATGCCAACTAGTTGTTTTTTTTTTTTCTTTTTAAGTTTGCTTACCTCATTCAAGAAAAATGCCAACTAGTTTTGTTTCAGGTTTCTTCTACAGTGTTTTCTGTTCTTGATGTTAGTCATTTGAATTGATGCCCAA
>NW_003852415.1:750811-755186 GCF_000181295.1 Otolemur garnettii
GTCCCAGCTACTTGGGAGGCTGAGACAGGAGACTCGCTTGAGCCCAGGAGTTGGAGATTGCTGTGAGCTGTGATGCCACAGCAATCTACCCAGGGTGACAGCTTGAGGCTCTGTCTCAAAAAAAAAATAAATAAATAAAATAAAGTTAAATTAATTAAAAATAAATAAAATTTAATTTCTCAGTCATGCTAGCAAATGCTCAGTAGCCACATTTGGTTAGAGCAGTAACTACCACCAGTACTGATCTAACCAAAGGTTGGTGAATGATGGCCCACAGCCTTTTAATTCCCTGTGAGCTAAGAATGGTTTTTACATTTTTATAGGTTTGTAAAAATAAAACAAAAAATAGGAGAATATGAAAGAGACTAGACGTGGCCTGCAAAGCCTAACATTTTTACTTTTCTCCCTGTTTCAAAGAAAAAGTTTGCTAAGCTTTGTGATCAAGTTAGGTTACGAGTTTCCCTAAGACATCAGAAGATTGTGTGTCTATTAAGCAAATGTCAGGCAAGCTTCTTACTATAGGTAAACTGTGGAATGAGTCCAAAGCTTACACACATCAGTTCCCTAGAGGTAGCTAGCATAATGGGATGAATGTTTGAAATAGGTAAAATGCTTTGTATTATAAATTATCAATTTGTTGTAAGTTTTGTGAATCATTTATAGTCTTAACAGAACATCTTTCTGTTTGATTATACTATTTTTTATTTTCTAAGTACCATACCTTCCCTTTTGTTTTGTTTTATTTTTTGTTTTTTGTTTTTTCGAGAGGGAGTCTCAAGCTGTCACCCTGGGTAGAGTGCCATGGCATAAACATAGCTCACAGCAACCTCTAACTCTTGAGCTCGAGTGATCCTCTTGTCTCAGTTTTTTCTATTACCTTCCCACTTTACTCTGAAAGAAATAGAATGAATACATTTCAACAGGTGCACTTAACCTTTTAGCACAGAATTTATCATGAAGATTTTTTAACTGTTCAAATTATTTTTTTTACCTTTAAAAATTTTGAATTGATGTGGTGGTGTGTTTATAGGTCATTGCAGCATGGAACTACTAGGTTCAAGCAATCCTCCCACCTCAGCCTGGCTAATTTTTTTGGCGGGGTGGTGGTTCATGGGTTCATCAAGGGTACAGAGAACCAGGTTACACTGATTGCATTTGTTAGGTTAATTTTTTTTTAATTTTTATAAATGGGGGTCTTGCTATGTTGCCCAGGCTGCCATCCAATTCCTGGCCTCAAGCAATCCTCCCTCCTTGGCCTACCAAATGCTGGGATTGCAGGTGTGAACCACCATGTTTACCCTCCTCCATAACTGTAACTTTATACTTGCTGACCAGCCCCTCTCGCCTCCTTTTCATCCCTTCTCCTCTCCCCCGTTTCTAGTCTCTGGTAACCACTGTTCTACTCACTACTTCTGAGTATCTTTTTTTTAGATTCCACATATGAGTAGTGAGTATTTGTCTCTCTTCATCTCACTTAACATGATACCTCCAGTTTATCTATGCTGTTACACATGACAGGATTTCATTCTTTGTTAAAATTATTTTTGACTATCAAATTATTTCAGTCAATCTCGCCTAGGAAGAAGGAAGCAAAAAGATTCTTCTGCTGGTATTCTCAACATCTGAGAGAATGCCTTCCCTTGCCAAATGTAACTGACAAGTTCTCCTTAAATGTAAGGCTTATGAAATCTGCCTGTAAAGATGAGCATCTGGCACTTCTGTGGTAAACTAGAATCAACTTGTTGCTTTTAAGATAGGACCTTGACATTCACAAGGTAACTTTGTGAATTCCCATGTTTGTGATAATTCACAGCATATCATTTTTCCTTTAAAATGTAGTAAAGTATAGTTGAAAAAAATCATGAAATCTTTTGGGGGCTTTGATATAAATTATTCTGTAATTGGAAGTAACTAAAGTAATTCTTCCACTAACATAAATGTCACAAAGAACTCTGAATGATGGCTCTATTTTTCTTTTATTCCCTGGTACAAAATCAATACAAGTTTTATTACTACAGGCTCTTATTTGTTGATAATAACTGATTATGGTATCAATTAGTAGTTTCTCATGTTAGAACTTTTATTAACTTGAAGAACTGAAAAAATTCTTTGTCAACTCATCTCTAAGTCTTCTCACCCTCAGTTCTTCCATAGCACTTTTAAGTGTGCCCTTTAAACCTTCGACACCATCTTGCCTCAGCAGTGTTATATTGTCTTTATTGTCTATGAAAACCTTAAAGTCGTATACCACCTCCTTGAGGCATACCAGGAAGTAGCCATCCTTTGAGATCACCTGATTTCCCATGAGAAACTCCATTGTATTTATTATATAATCAGGGATGTGCCTCTTCTTTTTTTTTTTTTTTTGAGACAGCCTCAAGCTGTCCCCCTGCGTAGAGTGCAGTGGCATCACAGCTCACAGCAACCTCCAACTCCTGGGCTCAAGCGAGTCTTCTGCCTCCACCTCCCAAGTAGCTGGGACCACAGGCACCCACCACAACGCCCGGCTATTTTTTGGTTGCAGCCATCATTGTTATTTGGCAGGCCAGGGCTGGATTCAAACCCGCCACCTTAGGTGTACGTGTCTGGCGCCTTAGCCACTTGAACCACAGGCACCAAGCTGATGTCCCTCTTATAAAGCTGACTCCTAACAGTTTTACGTCTTTGTCAATGGCAGCAGTTCTCAACCTGTGGGTCATGACCCCTTTGGGGGTCAAACGACCCTTTCACAGGGGTCACCTAAATACGTCTTGCGTATCAGGTATTTACATTATGATTCATAACATTAGCAAAATTACAGTTATGAAGTAGCAACGAAAATAATTGTATGGTTGGGGGTCACCACAACATGAGGAACAGTATTAAAGGGTCTCAGCATTAGGAAGGTTGAGAACCACTGGTCTATGGCACTTTATGGTGCGAGTGAAAGTATGCCAAAGTCATATTCCTTGGGCTTGCATCTTACACACTAGTTGAAAAGTCAAAAGTATCGAGAGGCAGAAACATCACTGAGAAATTTAAAATTTCAAACTATGGTGTTAAAAATAATGTTCTACATTGTCCATGATAAGGAAACCTGATATTCAAGGTTTTCAGAATTTAGACATTTTTCCATTTCTGGTAAAAAGTATTTGTAAAACCAGTCCAAAACACCTTGCCCTGTCTCTGATGTTTTTTGGCCTACTAGTGTTTGGAAAGACTTTCCTTTTATGTCCTGGGGTTCTCAGATTAGTAGGGCAAACCTAATTTTTTAATAAAGAATGTATATTACTATAACTTGGAAGAGTCAGTTTGACTTTATACTCTTAAGTGCTGTGAGGATATATGGGCATTTGGGGTTTTCACTACTGAATTCCCAACATTTACTATAATGGTACATAATAGATACCTGTCATCTAATAGGTGCTTATTTTTCCTCTTTCATTTTCTTTTAGTGTAAGTGAGTTTTACCTGTTCAACAATTTATTTTTATGACTTAAAATCCTTCCTTTTTATGAACTCTTTAACTGTATATTTTCTCCCAAATTACATTACGATCAGGAGTCCCGTGTTTCCTGAATCATCCTCACTGTCTTTTCAGCTTTCAGTAAAGTATTTTTTTTCTTGCTACTGAGGAACATTTTCCATAAAAGCTCGCACACTTGCTAAAACATTCCCACACATTGCTGGATATGTTATGGTACTGTTCTTGCCATAGATCTGAGCCAGCCCCCAAGAAAATATGCAATTCATCCTTTATTCCAAATTTGTAGAAACTTTTAGTTCACTTTACATTTCATAGAGTGTTGTTTTTACTATGTGTAAGAGTACCTCTAAGGCAGTGGTTCTCAACCTTCCTAATGCTGTGAACCTTTAATACAGTCCAAAGGGGTCATGCCCCACGGGTTGAGAATTGCTGCTCTAAGGAATATCACAGCAACAGTGGTGTGCAGGCGCTGGGCTCACCAACTAGCTGCATGACTTGTTCCTTCAGTGTGTGCTGTTCAGATTTGTTCCTTAGCAAATTCGCAGACAAACTCTGATGTTATTTTAACTTTCATGCCTTCAGAGTAGAAATCCCACAGATGTCAAGGACTTGAATTCAGACATAAATAATAATTGTGGATTGATTATTCAGAATAACATGGTTTTCCCGAGTTTGGGGAGAAAGGATAAAAAGTATAGAAAAGTCCAATTCTTGTTTAATGGAGCTAGTTAGCATTTTATGCAATGCTGCGGTCTCATTTTCTCTGTAAGAATTTTTATGACACTTTTAGAAAAAGAATAAATGGTTTTTGTTATAAATGAGATCTAATAATTATTTTCCTTAATAATTCTGTCCTTAGAGATTACACTGGATTTTGTTTCTGTTGTTTACCACCAGTGAGTGAAACAA
>NW_003852415.1:755206-756184 GCF_000181295.1 Otolemur garnettii
TAAATGAGATCTAATAATTATTTTCCTTAATAATTCTGTCCTTAGAGATTACACTGGATTTTGTTTCTGTTGTTTACCACCAGTGAGTGAAACAACCGTATGCAAAATGGGCTGTTTTCACCTACATTTGCTTTGGTATTTGGTGGGTACAAGCATCAGAGAGATCCCAGTTTGCATGATGAACTACATTAGGGCTTTAGACTCTTCTATGTGTAGAAAATCATATAGTAATTCTGTTTTTAATTTTTTAAATGTCCTTCATTTAGGTCAGGAATGAAGCAGTTTTTGCAGAAATTAACAAGCTAATCCTAAAATTTGTATAGAAATCCAAGGATAGTTAAACAATCTTGAAAAAAATCAAAGTTGGAAGACTTAACACTTGCCAGTCTCAAAACTTACTACAAAGTTGCAGTAATCAAAGCCAGTATGGTATTAGTATAAAAATAGCCATATGGATCAATGGAGTATAATTGAGAATCCAGAAATAAACCCTCACATTTCCAGTTGATTGGTTTTTGACAAGAATACCAAGACCATTTAATGGAAGAAAGTAGTCTTTTCAAACTGAATATCCACATGCAGAGAAGTAAAATTGGACCCTCTACTTCACACTGTACACAAAAATTTACTCAAAATTAATTGTAAACCAAATATAAGAGGTAAACTATAGGACATAGGCATAAATCTTCATTACCTTGAATTAGGCAGGGGTTTCTTAATTATGATACCAAAAGCAGAAGCAAAAAAGGAGAAAAATGAGCTCCATTAAAATTAAAAATCTTTGTGCTGAAACACCATCAAGAAAGTGAAAAGATAATTAGAAAATTAAAGAAAATATTTGCAAATCATTTGTGTATCATCTAATAAAGGACTGTATCCGGAATACATAAAGAACAACAATAAAGGCTCAGCGCCTATAGCTCAACCGCTAAGGCGCCAGCCATGTACACCTAAGGTGACGGGTTCGAATCCCCAGCC
>NW_003852415.1:756264-767155 GCF_000181295.1 Otolemur garnettii
TAAATGAGATCTAATAATTATTTTCCTTAATAATTCTGTCCTTAGAGATTACACTGGATTTTGTTTCTGTTGTTTACCACCAGTGAGTGAAACAAATGGCCAATAGGCACATGAAAAGATGTTCACCATTATTAGTCATTAGAGAAATGCAAATCAAAACCATAATGAGATACTTCTTCACACTTACTAGGATGGAAAATAATAAAGAAAAAATAACAAGTGTTGCTGAGGGTTGTGGTGAAATTGGAATCCTTGTAAACTGTTAGTAAGAATGTAAAGTGGTATGGCCGCTAGGGAAAACAATATGGTGTTTCCTCAAAAAATTAAAAATAGAATTACTGTCTATGATCCAGCAATTCTAATTCTGAATTTATAACCGAAAGAATTAAAACCGAGACTTAAAGAGATTATTTGTGTACCCCTGTAGCAGCCTATTCACAATTGCCAAAAGAGGAAAGCAACCTAAGTATTCATTGACAGATGAATGGATAAATAAAATGTGGCAAATACATACAATGGAATATTATTCAGCCTTTACAAAGGAAGGAAAAGCTGACAGACAACCTTGAGAACATTATGCTAAGTGAAATAAGCTAGTCACCAAAAGACAGATACTGTATAATTCCACTTACATGAGGTAGCTAGGGTGGTCATGGTCATAGAGACAGAAAGTAGACTGATGGTTGGCAGGGGCTACGAAGAATGGGAAGTTAGTTCAGTTTCAGTTTTTCAAGATGAAAATGTTCTGGAAATTGGTTGCACGGTGGTGCAAATACACTTAATGCTATGTTGAACTGTACATTTAACATGGTTGAGAGGGGAAATTTTATATGTATGTCACAATAATTTTAAAAGGAAGGAGAATAATTTTGTTATATGAAGTACATCTCAACCTTTGAAAAATTATATGAGGAAAAATGAAAAAGAATGAAACCTGTCTGGGAATCTCAAAAGGATGTGAAGCACTTTATAGGCAAATTGAATGACTTTTTTAATATATATACTGATTTTATATGTGTGTTCTTCTTGCCTCAATTCATTAATGAGGCCCTTCTACCTCTTCTCTTTCCTTTATTCTTTCCGAACATAAATTTGAAATAATCTCCTGGTCCTGTCTGGTACTTACTTTAACATCTGGAACCCTACCAAGTGTCCACATCTATTTCTTAGGATTTGGATATTATCATAATAAATAAATATTTATCATGGCCTACTATGAAAAGCAGTGTGCTAGACCCTGGGTACAAATATATATAAGCTCCTCTCAAGCCATTTACAATCCGATTAGAAAGACAAGGCAAATGTGTAAAATGATTGATCACAATACAAGAGAGCATGTACCAAGAGCCACTTGAGTAGCACAGAAGTTCACAGAAATGAGAGATCAGAGTAGACTAAAGGTGGTTGGAAAGAGTCTTAGAAAAAAACAAGTGATTTTGGAACTGGAGTAAAGGAAGCAAATCCTATATAGGGTGGCCATAAAAAGTTCTTGTGCAGTTTTAAATTGCACACTATTTTGTGCAATTTTATGGCCACCCTTGTATATCATCAGTGATTTTCTCCTTTGTGTAAGATACCCTATAAAATGTAACATTTCATGTAGCAGTTACTATTTGATTAACCTGTGCAAATCCTTTTTTTCTCCTATTTGTTTTTGTTGATACACCGTGTGCTAGTAGGTAAAAAGCATTGCTTGTTAGTCTATTCCTCCACATATGGATCAGTAATTAAACAGTTAGGGAGGCAGAGTAACCTTGCATCATAATTTGGCCACTGAGCCTTGCAGCAGCCTCTCTAGGTTTACACTGCTAAGCCTGTAAGAGGCAAAAAAGGGATAAGAAAGTAGCCACCGTCAAGTGTCTCTAATTTAGGGTGAGTTTGACCTGCATTCTGACGATAATTTTGATTATTTCTGGTTTCTATGCTGGATGAGTTACTACCGAGCAGAATCTCAAAGACCTTTCTTTTAAAAATACACTGATTTTTATTTTGTAGTCTCCTGCAGGTTACATGTTGACCTCCTATCACATGCAGTGGGAAAAACTGAGGCAGAGAATCGCTTAAGCCCAAAAGTTGGAGGTTGCTATGAGCTATGTTTATGCCACGGTACTCTTACCCAGGGTGACAGCTTGAGAGTCTGTCTCAAAAAAAAAAAAAAAAGAAAGAAAGAAAGAAAAAAGAAAAGAATTAAAAAAATAAAAAGATTAGGCAGAATAGTTTTAAAATTTTCCAAGTAGCATGGATGTATATCAGTTTTGGCTCGGCAGACTTGACCAGGGCTATGCAGTGTTTTATTACCCTCAGCTACATAAGAACACATACTTACAGCACTGCTTTTGTAGCAGATATTTTTATAACTCTGCAAAATGATTACACTGACGTAGAGCAATTCTCTAAATTCATAGGTATTAAAATATTCTGGCAGCTGTCTCCTTTTTGCCTTTAAGTTGAGACATCATGATGAGATAAGACTACACCAGGTCCGATCAGTACATGAATGAGCTGAGGCATGGTATTCTGCTGTTATTGACAAAGGTCTTTGTCACGGTAAATAGGAGAAATCTTGAGGGAGATGTTCTATTATAGTAATTCCAGTTCAGTTCTAGTAATATTCTCGTTTTTCAGAAATCTCTTTACTTCAAAACACATGCCATGCAATTAGATAAGAAGGAAGTTATGGTATAAAAATATCTTTGAATTCTAACTAAAACAATTTAGGTTGCAGCCAAAAACATGTCTTTATCTGGGAGCTTGAAGTATTATTGATTAGGGTTAAGAGAGCGTTTAGGAGAACCTGAATGGAAGAAATGTACCGGTGGATTGGTATTAGAGTACAGTGACATAAGATACAGATTCTTCCGTTCACAAAATAGGCTGCTAGCAACTCCTGGACTTTTAGGTCAAAGTCCTCAAGGGTAGACTGAGAATCTGGGACGATCTCATGTTAAGATTTCAGTAGCTCTCTGACTTCACTTTCCCTAAGTACTCCATACATACTTTGAAGTGTCTCAAATTCTTATAACTATGAACAATTTGTAATTAAAAGATTGTCCCTTTGTTGAGAAACATTTTGGAATCTGTTAGGCAGTATTTACTAAGCCTGATCATACGTGAACCTTATGTCCCACTGATTTTAGTGCTAGATATGTAAAAATAGAAATGCATACTTTTTTTTTGGAGACAGTCTTAAGCTGTCACCCTGGGTAGAGTGCCTTGGCGTCACATCTCACAGCAACCTCAAACTCTTGAGCTTACGCTATTTTCTTGCCTTATCCTCCCAAGTAGTTGGGACTACAGGCATCTGCCACAAAGCCCGGCTCTTTTTTGGTTGTAGTTGTCATTATTGTTCGGCGGACCTGGGCTGGATTCGAACACACCAGCTCTGACGTATGTGGCTGGCGCCCTAGCTGCTGAGCTACAGGCGCCAAGCCAGAAATGTATACTTTTGTTTTCCAAAAGATACATGCAAAAATGTTCAGTGTGCTGCTATTCTTAATAGACCCAAACTAGGAATAACCCAAAAATCCATTGACAGTCGAATGAATGAATAGTACAATTATTGTCTGAGAATGAGATAGCATATAGCCATGTCACAACTTGAATGTGTCTTTGAAACATTTTGAGTGAATGAAACCAGACACAAAAGGGCATCTGTTGTACGGTTTTGTTTATATAATGTTCAAAACCAGGCAAACCTAATCTATGGTGATATAAGTTAAAATAATGCTGTGTTGGGGTTTTGGTGATGGTTGGGAGGGGCATATGGTGGAAGGCTTCTGGAGTGCTGGTAATGGTTCTGTATATACGTGTATTTGTGGTTGTTACATGGGTATGTTGATTTTGGGATATTTCTCATATATATACTAGTAGTTTACACATTTCTCTCTATGTTACACTTTAAAGACTTAACTCAAGATTTTTTTAAATTGTAGGTGTGTGAAAAAAAATGTAGGTGTGATAAAAATTGAAACAAATTTATACTAAAGTCTAATAGCCAGTCTATTCCTAAATTAAAATGATAGCTCTTATAGCCTTTCTGGCTTGCTGTGAGAAGCTCATGAAAATAAGTATTGAGCATCAGTTTTCCAGCCAGTTAGCAAAAGAGGATATTTAAGATGAAAGGAACCAACCTATCAGATATAGTATTTCTTGAGCAGGCATTATTTAATGAGTTAGGAATAATAAGAATTGTTTTCTGGAGTACTTTTGTTATGGGTGGCTGTATATAACTTTATGTGCCTTAAGGGTTCATTTGTAACATAAACACCATTAGTATTAAAATTTTTGTTCCTGGAGAGTCATTTAATGAAGTATCACTGGAACGGATAAAGGGTGGTGATGAATGTGATTCAGTAGATGGCAGTATTCCCTTTAAATTTTTTAGTTAAAATGTAGGTACATGGGGGTGATTCTTAGTAATTTTTTTTGGTGGGAGTGAAAATATGTCACATAATGGGACACATATACCAGAAAGAACATTTTATTATTTTTGTCCATTGTCTTATCTATTACTATTTTATTTTTATTTTTTTTTATTTTTTTTGAGACAGTCTCAATATGTTGCTCTTGGTAGAGTGCTGTGATATCACAGCTTACAGCAACCTCAAACTCTTGGGCTTAAGCGATTCTTTTGCCTCAACCTCCTGTGTAGCTGGGATTACAGCCACCTGCCACAATGCCCAGCTAATTTTTGTTGCAGTTGTCATTGTTGTTTAGCTGGCCCAGGCTGGGTTTGAACCTGCTAGCCTTGGTGTCTGTGGCTGGCTCTGTAACCACTGTTCTGCAGGTGCCAAGCCTGTATTACCATTTTAAATGAAGCAACAAGATTGAAAGGGCACAAATCTAGAGGATTTATTTTTCCACATAAAGTCCTAGAGTGGTAGTCTGCAAGAGAAAGTTTATTTAATGTAGTATTGCTTTAAGAGAGTATTAATGGATAGACTACTCGGGAAGAATTTGGGCAGGGTTTGTTTTTTATTTCCTCTGTCTTTAGAAATATGTATATATCAAGCTTGAGATAATGACTAATTGCTTTGGACAGTGATATCAGTGAGATTTATTGATGAGGAGGTTAGGATGCAATGGAGAAGAAGTTAAAAGAAAAAAATTAAAGTGACTGACCAGTCTGTTTTTGCCAGTTATTTTACTATAAATCAAATGGTATTTGAATAGACTCTCATTTTTAATATTGAAAGTTTCAGTATGGTAGTGTTTGATGAAAGCACTGGGGTTTAAGAAATGTGTGGATAATTGTAAGGAATTTCACATGGAATAGAGTAATATGCCATAGATGTCAACAGTTACTAGCCAATCAAAGGACAAAACAGGTAGACTGGAATATCAGTTGGAGTGAGAAGAACTACATTCAGGTCTTGATTTTGTTCCATAGTAGCTAAAGACCTTGGTTAAATCACTCAACCTGCTTCAGTTTTCCATTTCTCTGTGATATATTGGTGATAAATAGCCACTGTGCCTTCCTCGTAGATTGTTGAGTATGTCAAATGGATACATTGCCTTTAAGTGTGTTGTCTTAATGGTAATGGACTCTACACTGATAATCACTGCTTCAACAGCCGTCATTATGAGAGTACTAACTAATGGGTACTGTGCTTTAGGAACACAATCTCTAAAGCATCACAACAGCCATGTAAGTTGGACCCTTGACACCAGTTTATAGTTGGCAAAAGTCTGGACAAGCCCAAGAGCTGTGAATCAAATCCAAGCTATCTAACTCTATAGTCATTGCTTTAGTATATTATGTTATGCCTACTATAATGTACTTGAGTTTTAACTTTTGTATACTAGTATTTTATAAGCTAGAGTCATATATAGTATTTTTATGTATGAGACACTTAAAGACATTGGGCCTTAAAGGAAAAATTTATTGTTTTATTTTGGAGTTAACAGAATCCTAATGTATGCTGTTATTAATTTGAGAGTTGGGAGGAGTTAATGCTCCTGACCCAAGCTTATGTTTTGTCATTAGCTAGAGCACATGTGAATCATTTCTCGAAGATTCAAGCAAGGAGATGGAAAACGGTAACATAACAAAATTTGAAGAATGTTAATGCCTGGTTTGAGAATACATTATGATTTTATTAGCAGGCACCCCTCCCAATTATATTTTAATATTAGAATTATTTTGTTTATTTGTGTTGTGAGTGTGTGAGATGTGTGTTTGCTTTAGAGCGGGTTCTTATTTCTTATAATTTGTAAATAGTCATTGACATCTTGCATGATGGTAATGTCTTCTGGTGAATACACTTAAAGCTACTAACTAAATATGCCAATAACTAAATATATTTTGCTCTTTGTGTTGGGTAAAAATATGCATATATGAAAATTATCATTTATAAATGTTTATCTTTTAATATTCCAAAAATATTGGTTTTAATGGAAAATGATTTTTTGAAGTATATCTTCTCTTGTAAAAACACAAAAATAACCAATTTGTGTTTTAGTCACCTTCTGATTTAGTTTGTAAGTTGACACTAATCATTTTTAAATAAACTTTTTATTTTAGAATAGTTTCAGATTTACAGAAAAGTTGTGTTATATCCTTCACCAAGTTTCCCCAATTATTATTAGTGTGGTACATTTTCACAAGTAATAAACCAATCAAGTCTATACTTTATTCAAATTTACTTAGCATTTCCCTAAAGTCTTTTTTGTTTGTTTGTTTGTTTGTAAGTATACAGTATACTTACTACATGTATTGGTCCTATCTGCTTAGGCTCTTCTATGCCTGGCAGTTTCTCAGCCTTATGTTGTTTTTGATGACCTTGACAGTTTTAAGGAATACTGGTCATATATATTAATGACCCTCAATTGAGATTTGTCTGATGTATTTGTCATGATTATGGTTTGTCTTTCGCTGGCTAGGCTATATGGGGAGGTTGCTCTTAATCACAGTGAACTCTATGAGAAAGGCAGATTAGGATTTGAAAATACCTATATCCCAAATACCTTTGTGGATAACCAAAGATAAGAATTGACTACGTTCCTTGTTGGAAGTGAAATATTAGTTACATTCTTTACATTTTTTATATTTTATCATTTCTCAGAAGAAGTCAGTCTTAATTCAGGCTGTAAGCAAAAGACTGGGCTATATAGTATCTGCTCATAGCCCTAAGACTTTCTTTTCTAATTGCACCAATTGGGGCAGTTAGGATGGGTTTTAATGTTACTCCTAAGAGCTTTATTTAATCTGTATTGGCCTTTTAATTAGTAATAGGCAATTTTGTGTGAATTGTTAATTGATTAGAATTGTGGAAATTATACACAAAGCTGTTTTATCCCTGCAGCTTAGGACAGTGTAAGATTTTAACAGGGTCTGGTTTAGTTACTATTCTAAGATGAATGTTTGAAAAGTATTATTATAGTGGCTTTGGTTTGTATTCCAGCCTGGTGTTGGTTTTAACTCTGCTAAGAATTATTGTCTTTTAACTCACTGAGATCCTCAATTCTACTCCATTAAGGGCCACTTTTCTGCCAATCAAAAAGCAGCATCCCTGAGATTGATTTTTGTTACAGTGGATGGTAATGGCTGCCTAGTGACAACATTTCAAACTCTTTTATGTAAACAGAAAGCAATCAGATAAGTACTAATCCAAGGATTATGTAGACCTAAATCCTGTGGTCAGAAGAATCTCCACAGTGTATGTCCCTGGCTCTTTGCCTTCTAGCACCAAGCAGCCCTTCTTCCTGGAAAGCTTGTTTGCTGCTTGTGCTGCCTGTTAGATTTCAGTATGCTAAAACCAAAACACTCCTGCAGCTCCTGAATAAAATTCAAAAAGACACTTACATTTCCATAAATAAATTAGGAATGCAGTGGTTTCTTCGGGCTAATCAGGGCAGGCTGATAAACCTTGCTAGCTGTTTAATAAATGAATTGTGACTGATTACCTATTAATATGGACGCCTCAGGAATTCACCCTGGGGGAAGCAGAGCAGTGAAATAGAGAGGGGCATGGCCCCTTGGGAAATCAGGGCTTCATGTTTGCAGCTTAAATATCTCTGTGAAGTATCAATAAGGAGGTAATTGAATTTTGAACACAAACATGAGCGCCGGATGGATGAAAGGGGGTGGGGGGAATCTGGTCCTCTCTTCTTTGCCCCTTCATTCTCCCCTCCCCTTTTCCTTAGAGACCACTCCAGTAAAGATAGATGCTAAATCCATTAAATAAAGATTAGACTCTGTCGTGGTAGAAAATGGCAGCTTAGCTAGATCCCCAGGCAAATCGGAGCCTTTTGCAATACAGAAAATTAAAATATACATTTTTAACAAGTGTGCTACGTGTACCTTCCTAGCAGAGGGCTTTGCTCCTCCTTTGGATTGGCTTTTGTTTGGGCAGATCACTTTCTCTTGTATTAATGCCAATCTCTTCTGTATTCCTGGAGCAGAAGGGACTGGGTTTATTTATTTATTTTTAAAGCTTCTGTTGGGGCCTTTCCTGTAGCATCCTGCTTGCTTGTAATCAGAGGAGTGGGAAGGAGATTAGTGTCCTATGAATTGACGGTAGATAAATGTTCCCTCCCCTTAACTGGTGGGTCCAGAAGAGCCCAATCACTTGTATTTCAGGGATGATTGGAGACTCTATGGCCCAGCAAGGAAAGGACTTACAGATGGAAATAAACATTGACGTTTTAAATGCAATTTTACTTGGCTTTATTTCCTCTAGATAAGGTTATTGATTTGCTTTGTCCTCTATTTTAAGCCAGATAAAGTCATATTAATGTAGGAAAAAACCAATTAACTGGCAATATTTGGTTATAGATCATAATACCCTCCCTTTTTAGCAATAACAAAAACAACCATCAAACCTTAAATACCTCTATTATATTTTTGTGACTACTCAGTATTGGCTTTTTGGACTGTTTTATATATGTCAATCTGCAGTTCTAATAACCTGTTCCTAAGGCTGTAGTCAGTCGATCTATCAACAAGTATTAATTGACATCTGATAGGGTGTATTATTGTTACTTACCATGGTTAATGGTGAAGAAAGCCTGTCTTCTGCTACATAAATATTTGTTTTTTCTATTTATTTTATGTGTGTTTTTGTTTGTTTTTGTTATTTTTAATTAACACATAAGAATTGCACATACTTATGGGTACTGGGTGATAGATATCTCAGTACATGTATACAAATTAATAATCAAATCAGGGTAATTAGCATACTCATCACCTCAAACATTTATCCTTTTTGTGTGTGTGTTGGTAACATTGAAAATCCACTCTTCTAGCTGTTTGAAAATAAACAATGAATTGTGGTTAATTATAGTCATCCTATAGTGCTATGAAGAACACTAGAAGCATTCTTTGAGATCAACATTTTTAGCTTGAACGTATCAGTGACGACATGCAGTATTTATCTTTATGTGCCTGGCTTACTTCACTTAACACAATGACCTCCAGGCTCATACATATTGCTGTGAATGACAGGATTTCATTCTTTTTTATGGCTGAATAGTATTCCAGTATGTATATATGACCCCATTCTCTTTATCCATTCATCTGTTGCGAGAAATCAGGTTGATTACATATTTTAGCTCCATACAGGTACTTCTTTAAGTCCAAGCAAATGATGTCATACTCCTGCTTACAGAACTTCTTTATCTCCTTGAGTCCAACAAAATACAATTCATGTTCTTCAGGCCTTCACAAAAGAGCCTTCCTAACATTGACCTAGCCTTTTTCTCCAGTTTCATCTGGAAAACTACTTAGCCTTTGGCCATTTCAAATCTTATCCCTTTCCAAATATTATAGTATCTGCCTGGTCTGCTAGGCAGAGTTAAATTCTTCTCATCATCCAGCGTCAGATCTACACCTGAGGCTCTGAGGATTGCCTGTGGAAGAGAAACTGTAGAATTTTTTCATCTCAGTAATTAAGGATTTTGTGCATCATTTGCCATATGGTGTTGTAAGTGTTCCTAATTTTTTGTTTCAACTTCAGGGGTATATTAATGATCAAAAAAATGTTTTCAGTGATGAATAAAATGCAGATTTTTTTTCCAGCAATGAAGATGTTTCTTGTAAAGACAGTTAAGGTGGGCCACCCAGTGGTGCATGCTGATAGTCCCAGCTGTTGGGTGGGGGCTGAGGCAGGAGGATTGCTGGAGCCCAGGAGTTTGAGGTTGCTGTGAGCTATGATGATGCTACTACACTCTGCCCTGGGCAACAGAGCAAGACTGTCACATACACACTCACGCGCACACACACACATGCACACAGAGAAGACAGTTAAGGTGTTTGTTTATTCTTCCTATCATTCATTACTACCCTCTTAAGTTATTTATCTCTAGAAATCAGAAATCGAATGTATTTAACTTGATTGCCATAGTTCACAGTTGACCCTTAGTAATTTTGAATGCTATTTCTCAAAGCCAAATAGCACAAAATTTCAGAATTTTCTAGACCTTCTCATGTTGCAAGTTACATTGATATTAAATCCAGATGATTACAGGTTTCCTCCCAGGTCTCTTTAATCTGTTTCCAGACATATTGTGGGGCCTTAGATTTCCTTCCAACCTTACCAACATCATAGAACTGCTGGGGCCATAGGAAGGAAGCATTTAAAGGCTCTGTAATCCTACTAGTTGGATCTCAACTATTATAAGTTGCATGTTTTAAATATTATTTAACATTAATGGATTAATGCAAGTAAAATGTATTTTTCTTGGGCAGCACCTGTAGCTGAGTGGGTAGGGCATTGGCCACATACACTAGAGGTGGAGGGTTTGAACCCAGCCTGGGTCTGCCAAACAACAATGACAACTACAACACCAAAATAGCCAGGCGTTGTGGCGGGCATCTGTAGTCCCAGCTACTTGGGAGGCTGAGGCAAGAGAATTGCTTAAGCCCAAGAGTTTGAGGTTGCTGTGAGCTGTG
>NW_003852415.1:767607-768901 GCF_000181295.1 Otolemur garnettii
AAAAAAAAAAAAACTGACCCAAATTATTCCTAAAATTTTTAAATAGCTTAAAGACTATCATTGACCTTACTGCTTTAAGAGACTTTCCTAGAGTTTTCTGGTGATCTTGGCGTAGCCTTTATTCAGTAAAGTATCTCTTGCCTGCCTTTTTATATATAAATATAGTACCATTAGAGTATCTGCAGTATAATGTCACTACTTAAACTATTACTGATTTAAGTTTCTATATGTATATGATTAATGCTCAGGTGTATGGCTTGTTTAGGAAGATTCCATGGTCATAGTTCTTAACTAGAAGCTCAGAGTCTCCTAAAATTATAAACAAAATTCTATGTGTGTAGATTCTATATATGTCTACATTTTTCTGCAGAGAGTAACTTTATCAAATTTTTAAAAAGATCTCTGTTATGTATTGAATTTTGTCTCCCAGAAAAAGATAGGTCATAGTTCTAACTCCCAGTATCTCAGAATGCAACATTATTTAGAGATAGGGTCTTTACTGAAGTAAGCAGGTTAAAATGAGATCATTGGTGTGGGCCCTAATCCAATATGACAGGAGTCCTTATATTAATGGGAAATTTGGACACACAGATAGGCATAGAGGGAAGACAATGTGAAGAGACTGAGGAAGAAGATGCCATCTGCCAGCCAAGGAGAGAGTCCGGGAACAGATCCTTCTCTCAGCCCTCAGAAGGACCAACCCGTTCTGGCATTCACTCAAGCTGCTGTATGATGTAGCTCAAGCTGCTATATGATGTAGCTGTACTGTATTAATACAATAGTAATTTGTTTAAATTTATAATTTATAAACCAACATTCCCTTCTCTCTATAGTTTATAGTCTCTAAAAACTAAAGGGGCCACTGCTCTTACTTAGCACAGATAAAAGACCTTTAATTCTTCACTACTAAATTTATGTATCTCCATATGGAGATTTTGAGATTACTAGGTAAAAATTACTTTTTATATTATTCATGGTAAAAGGAAAGAATTTGCCTTTTGAAAAAAAAGTTTATCTTTTTCATTTGTCTATACCTTAGGTCATCCTGGTTTTCAGAAATCCCTTCTAGTTTATGTCTACTAAGCATTAATTAACTTACTCTCCACTTTCTCAAGCACTAATGGAAATACTAGATTATAAGCAATCTAATACTCTGAATATTCTACAAGACACTTTACTCACTGTGATTTAAGGCAGTTTGTAATCAGTCCTTGTGGTCTTGAGGCCAGTTTTCAATTCATGAGACTCATATATCCAGCCTAGTTTTAATTAATTTACTACCCTCTTAAGTTAT
>NW_003852415.1:771561-773089 GCF_000181295.1 Otolemur garnettii
TATATTTTATAGGCAGTTGGATACCTACATCACCTGTTTTATCCTACTCCACAAAAGACCAGAGCTTTAGGCTCTAGACAGGGTAATATAAAGTGATCCTTCAACTGATGGATATCAGACCAGCCAAAGATGAGTTCTGTACTGAAATTGTAGAATCACACACACTCTGTGCTGAGACTACTCCTCCCTTGACAGCCAGGATTTCTCCCTCCAATTGGGAGATTAGGAGAGTCTCTGGGGAATCTGACCAGCTCAAGAAGAATAAAGGCACTGACAGTGAAAGTTCCACAAATAGGCCAGGCAAAGTGTGGCTCCCTATAGTCCTAGCACTCTGGGAGGCCAAGTTGGGAGGATCACTTGAAATCAGCAGTTTGAAACCAGCCAGAGCAACAGTGAGACCCCGTCTCTACTAAAAATAGGAAATTAGCTGGGCATTGTGGTGCAGGCCTATAGTCCAGCTGTTTGGGAGGCCAAAGCAGGAGGATCACTTGAACTCAGGAGCATGAAGTTGCTGTGAGCTAAACTGAGGTCATGGTATTCTAGCCTGGGCAACAGAGTAAGATTCTGTCTTTTAGGGCAGTGCCTGTGGCTCAAAGGAGTAGAGTGCCGGCCCCAAGGTGGCAGGTTCAAACCCAGCCCCAGCCAAAAACTGCAAAATAAATAAATAAAAATAAAATATTAAAAAAAGAAAGAAAGAAAGAAAAGAAGAAGAAGAAAATTCTATAGCTAAATAGCCTAGTCATACTGCAGTGATGCTCCCAGCCCCCAAGCCCAACTCCTATGCTCAAAGTTTTCAAGGAGCCCTTTAGTCCTCTGTTCTTACACAGGGAAAAAACAATTAAAGATTACCATTGTTTGAGTAAAATATCTCATAGGAAAAATAAAGACCAAAGGCAATGAATGGGAAAAAAACAACTTACAGAAGACAAACTGCCTTCAGGAAGATAAAATTAATAAATTTCATGACATATTTACATATTTTTTTTTTTATTGATGGGGAATCATTGAGGGTAAAGAACCAAGTTACACTGCTTGTAATTTGTTAAGTAAAGTCCCTCTTATAATTGTGTCCCGCCCCCCTCCATCCTTCCCTCTCTCCACTCCCCATTCTCCCACCACCGCCATGTACTAGCATGAATTGTCTACATATCAGAATTGAGTACATTGGATTTTTGCTTCTCCATTCTTGTGATTTGCTTTACTAAGAAGAAAGTGTTTCAACTCCATCCAGGTTAATATAAAAGATGTAAAGTCACCATGTTTTTAATGACTGACTAGTATTCCAGCCACTAGTATTTCATACTACAGCTTATTAATCCTTTCCTAGATTGGTGGGCATTTAGGTTGCTTCCACAATTTGGCAATTGTAAATGGAGCTCCAATAAACAGTTTAGTGCAGATGTTCTTATGATGAAATGATTTTTTTTTCTTCTGGACAGATGCCCAGTAATGGGATTGCAGAATCAAATGGGAGGTCTACTTTGAGTTCTACATACTTCTTTCCAAAAAGGTTATATTAGTTTGCAGT
>NW_003852415.1:774018-775131 GCF_000181295.1 Otolemur garnettii
TTTTTTCTGGTTCCATATAAAATGAAGAATTAATTTTTCCAAATCTTGAAAGTATGATGTTGGTATTTTAATGAGGATTGCATTGAATCTATAGATTGCTTTGGGAAGTATGGGCATTTTAACAATGTTGATTCTTCCCAGCCATGAGCATGGTATGTTTTTCCATGTGTTAATATCTTCTGCTATTTCTTTTCTTAGGGTTTCATAATTTTCTTTATAGAGGTCTTTAACCCCTTTTGTTAGGTATATTTCTAAGTATTTCATTTTCTTTGAAGCTGTTGTGAAGGGAATTGTGTCTTTGATTAGCTCTCCTCTTGGCTGTTAATGACGCATATACAAAGGCTACTGATTTGTGGACATTGATTTTATATCCTGAGACATTACTGTATTTTTTTATTATTTCCAGGAGTCTTGGGTTGAGTCCTTAGGGTTCTCTAAGTATAAGATCGTATCGTAGGCAAAGAAGGAGAGTTTAACTTCCTATATCCCCATTTGGATGCCCTTTATTATCTTCTTTTGCCTGATTGTATTAGCTAGAACTTCTAGCACTATGTTGAATAGTAGTGGTAAAGGAGGACAACATTCTCTAGTTCCAGTTCTGAGTGGAAAAGCTTTCAATTTTATTCCACTCAGTATAATATTAGTTGTAGGTTTGTTGTACATGGCTTTCATCAGTTTAAGAAATGTGCCTCTTATGCCTGTATCCTTCAGCATTCTAATTAGAAAAGGATGTCCATTTTTCTCAACTGCTTTTCTGCATCTATTGAGAGGATCATATGGTCTTTGTTTTTGCTTTTGTTAATATGGTGAATTATGTTTAGGGATTTTTGTATATTAAACCAGCCTTATGTCCCTTGGATGAAAGCTACTTGATTGTGATATATGACTTTTTAAATAAGAAGCTATAATCTACTGGGTAGGATCTTATTGAGAATTTTTGCATCTATATTCATAGTTAAATCAGTCTGAAATTTTCCTTTTTAGTTGAGTCTTTTCCTGGGTTTGGTATCAGGATGATGTTTGCTTCATAGAATGTATTGGGGAAGATTCCTTCCTTCTCAGTTTTTTGGAATAGTTTCTATAGTATGAGCTCTTCTTTGAACATTTGATAGA
>NW_003852415.1:783520-784667 GCF_000181295.1 Otolemur garnettii
ATAGAAGACATGCAAATTAAATAGCTAATCTCCATATTGAATTGCTCTGTTTTTTATGTTTATTTCTAATCTTAATGTCCTTTCTGTTATAACATTTATTATGTATTAAAGGAGGAAACAAAGCTTTTAATATTTGAATGGAATTAGTAAATTTTCTAATAGAAAACCACTTTTTAAATAGTGTTTGGAGTAAAAGGAAATATACTTAATCTGAAGCCTGAATGACTTGGGTTGCATAAGAAGAAGATTTCTGGGGGCAGCACCTGTGGCTAAAAGGAGTAGGGCGCCAGCCCCATATGACGGAGGTGGCAGGTTCAAACCTAGCCCTAACCAAACCCTGCAAAAAAAAAAAAGACTTTCTGGACAGAAAAGCATATTAAAATTTGTACAGAAGTATAAAATTGCCTGTCTCATTGACTTAAGCTTTACCTTAGCAACTGTTCCTAAAATGTCTTCTTATGGATCTAAGTAAAGATATTTTTCTTCTCATTTCAAGAAAAGTTCTATTTTACCAGGAATACCTAGACTATCTTGAGTGAATCTTCTCTTTCTCTTAATATCTAAATCCTGTGTGTGTTTTGTTGCCATAAGGGTCTCGCGGAAAAGTGATGTCGTGGAGAATAGGCACACTTATTTAAATTGTGTTTTAAATAAAGGTCACCCACCATCTACTCACTCAGGCAAAATGGCGAGCTTTGTTTATTTACGGTTGGTTTATATAGGGAATTTTGTACATGGGCACAATACAACAATGACCTCATTGATCCAATTAAATATCATGTGACTACCTCATAATTAGCTTCCGATAATCCACTCAACATACACCTTTTGACATAACCCTATCAACATAACCCAATTTAACATAACTAATGGAGAACATGTTGTTAGCCATTACTTCTTTGTTCTTATCTAATGAAGCCTGAGGCTATGGGGGAAAGAGACGATTTGAATGTCTATTCTACTGACCATGCCATTTGGAGGCTGTTACTTCGGATCTTTAAACAAGGCATAAAGAAACTTATTGGACAAACAGGAATTTGTGTGCAAACCTCTGCTCCCATATAGGCCTTAAATCAGGGGGGTTTTGCTGGAGCCTTTTATAAGGAATTTTCAGGCTGGACTTCTCAAAAGCCTTTCATGAGCCCAA
>NW_003852415.1:785270-788693 GCF_000181295.1 Otolemur garnettii
CTTAATTTATAGCCACAGTTGTTATTTATGATGTTATAGCAATACAGATAGAAAGTAGATTTCTCTCACATATAAATAGTTAAATGTACTTGAAGGAATCTATCTTAGTATCCCTTTTTAAAACTTGTTCCTGTTACAAATCGTTTAATTCTACTGTTTCACAATTATTAATTGAGCTTACCTTTATGCCTCAGAAACTATTAGATTCTGGCATCTAACAGATAATACATCCACTGTGGAACTCATCATTCAGTGAGAGACACACATGTAATTAGATAACTATAGTTCAGGTAAAAGGAGTTTGTATGCAAGTTCATGGTTGACATGGCAGGAATGGTCAACTCTGAGTGAGGGTTTCAGGAGAAGCTTCAAAGAAGAGACATTTGAAGTTGGGTCTTAAAGAGTACATAAAGGTCTTCCAAATGGCTCGGCGCCTGTAGCTCAAGCAGGCTAAGGCGCCAGCCACATACACCAGACCTGGCAGGTTCAAATCCAGCACGGGTCTGCCAAAGAACAATGACAACTACAACCAAAAAATAGCCGGACATTGTAGCAGGTGCCTGTAGTCCCAGCTACTTGGGAGGCTAAGGCAAGAGAATCGCTTAAGCCTGGGAGTTGGAGATTACTGTGAGCTGTGATGCCATGGCACTTTACCTAGGGTGACAGCTGGAGGCTCTGTCTCAAAAGAAAATACAGGTACAGGTACACAAAAGAAGGAAGGAGTGATGGGCCTAACTAATTGGAATAATACATAGGTACAGAAGTATGAAGTCATCTGGTACATTTGAGGAACACTATTGCTCCTGTGTAGCAGGGTCATGTGAGAGACAATTCAGAAAATATGACTGATGTGAAGTGTTTATATGAGAGAATCAGTAAGATTTAGAGATCTATTGAAGATGGAGGTGAAGAAGGACCCCAGAATGATTTTCTTTGGTTTCTAAACTGCCTATCTTGGCAGAAGTATTGCCTTGCCTGGAATGGGGACACAGAATATGAAGTAGATTTGAAGGGGGAGATAAAGATAAGTAAAATCAGCTTGTGGCAAAGTTTTAAGATACCTCTTTGGTTACCTTTCTTTGGTTGTAGATTCTAATTTACCAACTATTTTCTTAAAAATATGACAATGAAAATTGAATACAGCATTCTAATTATGATCTGATCCCTGAACAATGCAATATTGTTGTTCTCTTTGACTTGATTTTTTTTTAAGGACTTTCATCACAGAGTTAGTTGAAATTCAACTAAAAACCCTGTGTTTTTTAATTGTCAAATCGTGTCTCCCTCCCATTTAAAAAAAATTAGATATCAGATTTTATATTTATCTAATAGCATTATTCATTCATTCATTCATTCAGACATAGTTTTACTCTGTTGACGAGGCTAGATTACCATGGTGTCAACCTAGCTCATACCAACTTCAAACTCCTGAGTTCAAGTGATCCTCCTGCCTCAGCCTCCCAAGTAACTGGGACTACAGGCACCCACCACAACACCCAGCTAATTTTTCTGTTTTTAGTAGAAACTGTGTCTTCCTCTTGCTCAGGCTGGTCTCAAATTCCTGAGCTCCAGGGATCCTCATGTCTCAGCCTCCTGGAGTGCTAAGATTACAGGTGTGAACCACTGCATCTGACCTCCCAATAGCATTTTCTATCTTCATTACTCTTCACATACTTCTCTGATTTCTGGGAACCTACACTTTCAGGCTATATTCTTTTTTTTTTGGAGACAGAGTCTCATGATGTTACCCTTGGTAGAGGGCCGTAGCATCACAGCTCACAGCAACTTCAAACTCTTGGGCTTACACAATTCTCTTGCCTCAGCCTCCCAAGTAACTGGGACTACAGGCACCAACCACAATGCCTGGCTATTTTTTTAGTTGTAGATGTGATTGCTGTTTGTCAGGCCTGGGCTGGGTATTCTTTAGAACCCACCAGCTCTGGTGTATGTGGCTGAGCTACAGGCGCTGAGCCCCAAGCTATATTTTTATCTCTGAATCTTTATTGGTGAGGATTTCTGAAGATTGTACTTTATTTCTCTTCTCAAAGTACCCTATGTCTTGTTCACACTGAAGGCCCAATTCAAGCTTAATGCTGTGAATTTTCTATTCCTTACGAGTGCTTTTTCCCTCTTTGGCCTCTTATAACACTTATTCTTTTCTTTTTTTTTTTTTTTAATATGGAATGCTTCATGAATTTGCATGTCATCCTTGCACAGGGACCATGCTAATCTTCTCTATATCGTTCCAATTTTTAGTATATGTGCTGCCGAAGGGAGGACTAACAAGTCTTTACCTAAGACCTTAATCTACTTTGTTTTAATGGTTGCTTAAATGTTTTGATATGCTGTCAGTATTTTTAGAATTCTTCTATATTGTCAAAATGTAGTCTTTGAAGGAGTGGCCAAATTTTTATGTTATAGGTTACTTGCCCTGGAAACTTAATAAGCTCTTATAAAAGTAGATAAATGAGATATAGAACTTCCTGAAATCTTTATTGGCTATATATTCATAAAGTCTACACAGATTGCCCCAATAATTATACAATAACTTAAAACTCCATCATACCTTTCAAATAGGGCTTTCATTACACTAAAAAGCTTCTTATTGCCCTCTTGTGAAGAAAGGTAATACTGCCATTTAACAGGGATTTTTTTTTTAAATCTAAATTTCATGAAGACTAACCTTTTTCTCACTTTTAGGACTTCTTTGTATTCTTTAGATTCTCAAGCATAATTATTTATGGATATTTTTTCCTTTAGTGTGTTTTTGAGGTGAATATGAAATACTGATTACTTATCAGAAGTTGTACTGCTGCATTTTGCTAAATTTTCAACCTTAAAAACAAAATAATTTTTGATGAAGTGAATGGTACACTATCCTGTTTAACTATTTGGAAGCTACATTGGAGTTTTAATATCTGTTTTCTCTATGATTAAAAACAAGAAATAAAATATATGGTGGATGTATACTGTGGCATACTGCTCAGCCATAAAAAAATGGTGATGTGGTATCTTTCTGGACAACCTAAAGGGAGCTGGAAACCATTCTTCTAAGTGAAACATCACAAGAATGGAGAAACACAGGTACTCAATACCAAATTAGAACTAATCAGTCAACGCTTAAATGAACATATGGAAGTAAATATGAAGTGGGGAGATTGGTAAATTTACAACTATCGAGTACAGTGCATGCTATGTGAGTGAAGGGCATGCTTATGTATATAACTTTGACTCGATCTGTACAGAAACAAAAAAGTATGTAAACCAAACATCTGTGCCCCTTAACATTCTGAAATTAAGGGAAAAAAAGACCAAACAGAAAAGTTACAGAATTTTTTTTTTCAGTTTGCTCCTTGATAATATAGAACTTGATAGTAAGAATGATGAGTAGTCTATCCTCCCCTTCTCTTCCTTCCTTTCCTA
>NW_003852415.1:790411-792376 GCF_000181295.1 Otolemur garnettii
AAAAAAAAAAGAAAATATAATGGCATAATAAAAATATATTTTGGGTCAGACATGGTGGTTCATGCCTATAATCCTAGCACTCTATGACGTCAAGGGTGAGAGCTCAGGAGTTCAAGACCAGCCTTGGAAGAGCAAGACTCTACCTTTATTTTTTTAAAAAAAAGAAAATTAGCCAACCATGGTAATGCATGCCTGTAGTCCCACCTACATGGGAGGCTGAGAAAAAAGGATCCCTTGAGCCCAGGAGTTTGAGGTTGCAAGGAGCTGTAATGATGCCACTGCTCTCTAGCCAGGGTGACAGAGCAAGACTATCTCCAGAAACAAAAAGCAAAACCAAAAAACTTCGTTGACCAAAAAAGGCAGGGAGGTGAGAGGGAACAAACAACACACAAGTTGAACAACTTAGCATGATGATAGAGTAAACCAAACCATATCAGTAATTAAATATAAAATGGTCTAAAGTTAAACACACCAAATAAATGGCAGAGGTTATCTATCAGATTGGATAAAAAACCAAGACTCAACTATACTGTATATAAGCTTTAAATAGAAAGAACTGGATAAATTAAAAATAAAAGAATGGCAAAAGCTATTTCATGCAAATATTAATAGAAAGTTAGAGAGTGGCTATATTAATATTGAAGTAGAATTGAGAACTCTGAATATTACTGGGAGAAAGAAGCATTTCATAGTGATAAAGGATCAGTTCATCAAAAGATGAGAGCAGAAATCAATGAATCCCAAAGCTCATTCTTTGAAAAAATAAATAGATACCTCTCCAGATAGACTGACTGAACAAGTTAGAAAAAAAAAAGGAAGAAAAGAAAAAACAAAACCAAAAAACAGAAGGCACAAATTATCAATATCAAGAATGAAAGAGAGAGCAATTGTAGATCCTACAGACAATGGAAGGATAATAAGGAAACTTTACTTCAACAAATTTGACAGTTTTGATGAATTGGACAAATTCCTTAGAACAGGCAAATTTTCAAAATTAACTTAAGATGTTAGAGAAAACCTGAATAGCCCTACAGGTTAGAAACTGAATTTCAAATTTAAAACCTCACAAACAAAATTTCAGGCCCAGATAGCTTTAATGATAAAGTTTGTTAAACATTTAATGAAGAATTTATATCAGCTTTCACACACACTCTCAAAAAATAGAAGGGAGAGAAGAAACATTTCCTAGCTCATATTATGAGTCTTGTCCAAATTGTAAAATCAGACAAAGACAAGAAAATAAAACTGCAGTCTAATATCCCTAATAAATATAGACACAAAAAACCTTCCCAAAATATCAGCACATCAGTCCAGCAATATGTAAAATGCTTCATGATCAAGTGGGCTTTACCTCAGAAATGCAAAGTTGGTTTAATATTTAAAATCAAAATAATTTATAGTATCAACAAAGCAGATAAAAATAAAACATTCATTTCAATGTATGCAGACAGAATGTTTAGAAAATTCCACACTTAATTGTGGTTTAAAAGACTTATTTTTCAGCAAATTAGAAGTAGAAGAGATCTTCTTCAAACTGGTAAGGGCCATCTACAAAAAACCCCTCCTATTATCATCAAGCTTAGTTGTGAAAGACTGAATGCTTCTGTTTCAGATTGGGAACAAAGCAAGAATGTATGCTTTGATTCAACATTTTACCAGAGGTTCTAAACAGTGAAATAATGAAAGACAAGGAAAACTACAAAACACTCATGAAAGACATTGTAGATGACACTAACAAATGGAAAAACATTCCATGCTCATGGATCAGAAAGATTAATGTTTTTAGGATAACTGTGCTGTCCAAAGAAGATTCAATGCAATTCCTATCAAAATTCCAAAGTTACTTTTCACAAATGTAGAAAAACCAATCCTAAAATTCATATGGAACCAAAAAAGACCCCAAGTAGCCACACAGTCCCAAGCAAAAAGAACAAGGCAAGAGGCATCACATTACCCTGTGATCTC
>NW_003852415.1:793674-795917 GCF_000181295.1 Otolemur garnettii
TTTAGCTAATGTTTGGTTTGGATTTTCTGATCTTTTGGAAGAAGGGCTTGTACATTTTCTTAAGGGACACATTTCATAAATACAGAACTTGAGTATACATGTCCTCTATTTAACATGTTTTGGAAAAATTCTGCCATTAAATGAAAGAGAACTGTATTAATATTTTAATGCAGGAAAATCTGTGATGCATTTCATTCTAACCCAAGATACCCAAACAAATCTCATAAATAGAAAAATATATCCACTAAACAATGAAAACAAGTTTAAGTAATAAATAAGCATTTGAAAATAAATAGAGATGGTACAACAAACATAATGTAATGAAGCTTTATTGTGTTTGCCAAAGAAAGAAGAGAAAATTGGATAGTGAATGGTAGTTGTGGAGAGTGTGAGAGTCATTCTTTGGAAGATACATTTTTCTTACTGCTCTATTCACTAATATCTCACTCAACCTATTGGGAGCTCAGATTATCTTACACTCAAACTGCACTGGAAAATGGAACAAACATGAGAGCTCTTTAAATCACATGAAAATAATACAAGCACAGAGTGATTAAAGAATTGTAGATGGTGCTGTTGCTTCATCCCTTTTGCTTACAATACAAACACAAAGCAAATAAAAAGCACTAAACAAGTTAGCAGTTATACCTATGGTATAATATGGAATGTGTGTGTGTGTATGGTATACACACACAGAATATATATATGTGTGTGTATACATATATATACAGAGTCTAATTTTCATATATATATTTGTATACACACACACATATATATATATATCTATTTTGTGAACTCCTTGACATCAGGAACCATAGGGAGATAACTGTAACAAAATGGTGAAGAGCACAGGCCCCGGAAGTAAGGCCACCTGAGTGCCTCTACTACTTACTGGCTGTAATCTTAATCAAGTTAGGTAACTTCTCCATTTTTCTCTTCCTTCATTTATAAAATGAGAGTAATAAGTGATATCTAATAGGTTTTTAAATAACAATAACACATTTTAAGTGTCTGTAATATTACCCTAGTCAGAAATGTTAGCAATTACAGCTCTTAGGGCCAGGCCCGGTGGCTCATGCCTGAAATCTCCACACTTGAGAGGCCAAGGCGGGTGGATTACCTGAGCTCACAGGTTCAAGACCAGCCTGAGCCAGAGCAAGACCTGTCTCTAAAAATAGCCAGGCGTTTATGGAGGGTACCTATAGTCCCAGCTACTTGGGAGGCTGAGGCGAGAGAATCGATTAAACCCAAGAGTGTGAGGTTGCTGTGAGCTATGACGCCATAGCACTGTACTGAAGGTGACAAAGCTACACTCTTTCTCAAAGAAAAACAAAAAATTATGGCTCTTAGCTATACAGTAGCACAAGCCCTTTACTGAATGTGCTCTAAATTTCACATTAACACAGTGTCGGTATAGTGTCAGGTGGAATTTAGGACTGAGCAGGTTATGTTACATGATGTGTGGAGCAGAGCTTAACTTGTTTTGAGTAAAAGGTAGGAAGCATAATATCAAGCCAGCACCAAGGAAAGGTGGCACTTACTGGAACAGGCAAGAACATTTCCTGATAAATAAGTTAAGAATATGACAATATGGTAAGATTAGAAAATGATTCTACTCAAATAGCCACACAGGACTGAAAAGCAGCCAAATAGTATGTTGGATTTCATCACTCGGTGTTGGATTTCAAGAGAATCTTTGATATTTTATGTCTTAAGGTAGAATGGAGAAGAATGGCTTATTGTGAATTTATTAACAGTTGGTTGGCTATTTGGAGGCATGAAAAGCTGAATCACAGCAATAAGTCATCCTCTGTTTTGCTGTTTAAATCTCAGTTATATACCTTGATTTTGCTTAGTGTGTAACTGTGCAAGAAAGAATCTATATACTTAAAATGTTAAACAGCTTCTGACATATAGAAATTAATTTCTCTATTGACATTAACCTCAAAGACATATCATCGATTGTACAGATGAAATGAATGTACCCACTAGCTCATGCTAACTTGAGCAGTCATTAAGAAAGTGGCTCAAAGAATGTGATTAATGGTAGGAATCTTTAAGTATGTTATTCACATTTTCTTGTGGCTGTTGACTCAATTTGGAGTTGGGGGGTTATTTGTTAGAAAGAGGATACCTTAATGAAATTAGAGTTAGGTTATTGGAGATTTAGTAAATAGTATTTGTTAAAATAAATCTTTTGTTAAATTACAACAGTTGGTTTTTGTAGTTTATCTTAAAAAAAA
>NW_003852415.1:796222-804611 GCF_000181295.1 Otolemur garnettii
GAGAATCGCTTGAGCCCAGAAGTTGGAGGTTGCTGTGAGCTGTGATGCCAAGGCACTCTACCCAGAGAGACAGCTTGAGGCTCTGTCTCAAAAAGAATGCTAGTTTATTGGAATCAACAATAATATACAGGGAAAAACTGAGTTTAAGATTTGGTCATTTCATGAAATTAAGTCAGGTTGATTTTACAAATATAAGAACTTTTAACTCAATGAGATAGCATCCTCCAACTTGGACTTTACACATCATATATTTCTTTTAAAATAAAAAGCATTTAAATAAAGCTTTTCAATAACTCCATTTTTGGTAAATCTTTTGAAAACTTTTATCTTAAAAGAAAGCTAGACTTAGGAGCAAGTTAGTTGATTTAACCATGACTGTCACAGTTTTTTGCCTAACAAATTATAATGAATGATTTTAATTGGCTTAGTTTCTGCCACATTTGGGTTAGGCCAAGTTTATTATTTGGGGTTTAGTTTCTTAAAAGCAGGGCCATGTCCAATACTACTTTAGTATTTATAAGAAATCCCAGGCAGTTCTAGAAGTTAAGAGTATCACAGAACTTGTCTTGAGATTCCATTTCATAATGTTTGCTGGAATTTTACTCTAGTAGCCTAGTAGAAAGCTTTTAAAAAGGAGTTTTTCTCAGCTTGCTTAGGTATACCCAGATAGTAGGTTCCTAAAGCCTTGATTCAAACATTAGCCCCTTTCTAAATCTTTTCCTGTCCATCCATCCCAAATCTTCTATGGAATTACCATCACTCTGTCCTCATAATATGTTCTGTACTCCTCATATAGTCTTTGTGTCATTATTTGATAATAATTTATTTCCCAGGCTGTCTTTTGACAAGATTCTCAAGGTTAAGGATTACATTATAGCTTTAAGACTGAGCACAAAAGATGGCAATAGAGACAGAGCTAAAGTTGGTGAAAATTCTAATCATTCAACTGAATGTTCTAATTTCTCCCTCTGTTGCTCGTGTTTTCTACAGGATAGTGACCCCAGTTTTTTGTTTTAATTGTAAGAAATAGGCTTTATGATCATAATTTTGATAAGTTAAAATCTCACCACTTCTGTTAGTAATGAATTAGAGCTGCAGGGAACTGGAGACAGAATGAAAGAGCCTGGATAATATAGGTTAGTAGTTCTCAAACTTGAGTATGCATTATGACTTGCTAAAACATGGATTCCTGGACTCAATTTCTGATTCAGTAGATCTGGGGTGAGGATCTGTGGCTGGTCCAGGGACTATATTTTGAGAACTACTGATACAGGTTATCAATTATAACCAGCCTACCTGAAAGGACACAGTGTATTGAAATAGGATCTCTTCTTGATCTTCCCACCTGGCCCTCTCTTTTTAAGGTCTGGGAGTTAGGGATGATGTCATTATTTGCAAAGCTCTCTACTGGTATAATGTCTGCACAGAACATCAACTCTTGATGAGCAAACTTAATACTCAAATGAGGAGAGAGGAGCTTTCTAAGGAAGAATGGTACAACCTGGACGGCATAGTGAGACCCTCATGTCTAAAAAAAGAAAAAGAAAAATTAGCTGGGCAGGGTACTGTATACCTGTAGTCCTAGCTACTAGGAGGCCAAAGCAGGAGGATTGCTTAAGTCCAGGAGTTCTAGCATGAACATGCCATTGCAATCCAACCTGGGTGACAGAGTGCAACCTTGTCTCTTGGAAAAAAAAAAAAAGAATAGTGAAGCTCTTTTGGGTGTCTCATTATCAAGGGTTGTAATAGCATATAATGGGTACACAGAAAGAACTTGTTGACTAGCTAATTAAACTAGTTTAGAATTCTGACATTCTGATTTTGAGGTCAGTGGTCCAGCATATAAAATGCTTCTTTTCACTTCTGTATTGATTTGAATGCAAATAAAATTAATGAAAATTTGGGTGGCACCTGTGGCTCAGTGAGTAGGGCACTGGCCCCATATACAGGAGGTGGTGGGTTCAAACCCAGCCCTGGCCAAAAAACTGAAAAAAAAATAAAATTAATAAAAAGTTATATTTTAAATTTAATCCCTAAGAATTATAGTATTTATACTATATTTACACTAAATATTTACACTACTTATTTATTTTTGGAGATAGAGTCTCACTTTGTCACCCTCAGTAGAGGGCTATGGCATCATAGCTCCTAGCAACCTAAAACTTTTGGGCTCAAGTGATTTTCTTGCCTCACCCTCCTGAGTAGCTGGGACTATAGGCACCCACCACAACATCCAGCTATTTTTAGAGATGAAGTCTCGCTCTGGCTCAGACTGGTTTCAAACCTGTAGGCTCAGGCAATCCATAGTGCCCAGCCCTCACAGAATTTAATTAAGCAAATTTTTCCCCTCTATTATATTTTGTCATATTGATTACTCATAAATTATTAAGGTCCTAAATTATGGTCTATATTGTCATTGAAAGAGTATTCTTTCATTAGAAATACACTTAGTGTATGTTAACAGCGTACAGGTTAAGCTCAGGAATTTCAGTGGCACAGTATATACATGTTTAATTTTCTGGCTGAAGATATCTTTATATTGCAATTATTTTAAACTATTCAGAAACATCAAAGTCAAATCTGAAAAACAAGATTACTAGCTATTATTTCTAATCACAGGGAAAATAACCACTACCATATGCCTTCCTAAGTAGACAAGTCATGCAATCAATTTGTTACCTGATTGTAATATGGTTTTAAAATAAATTTGTAAGCAAGAGAAGACAGAAATTGTTGTACCTTTGTATTGCTATGTGATCCTGAAAGAGGAAAAAGGTTTTTTAAATTACGATTTATTGGATGGCTACTGTATATTGAGCATTTCCCCCCCAAGTCAGTTAGGGAAATTATCATGAAAAGTCTCTTTCATTGATGAATTTATTGTCCAGTCAGGTTGAGAAAATGAACCATATGTACATAAAACCACAGTGCAACAATTAAAAACCAAATTATCAGCTAGAGCAAGTAATGTATTTTAAATTGAATAAATCAGCACCTATGAAGTACAAGAGTCCTCAAAATAACACTATATTGGTGAGGCCATCACTTATATATACACAGTGTTGATAGTGTGAGGGCAAACTAGTTAAAATTTAGAATTTAGTTGTACTAATGAAAGTTTAAGTTAAGCTATTCCTTTTTGTAACTTGTTAGCTATCAGACTGGCCTAGGTCTTAAAGTTGGTGTTGCTACCTACCTCGAAAGCTTCTTCCAAGAAGATGAGTAAATAAATGACCAAGGAATAATTTTCTCCACCTCCCAGAGAATTCTGTAGAAACAATGTGTTGATCTAAGGAGCTTCCTTCATAGCTGTTTTACAGACAGCGTGAAAATTGTGTTGTTAGATTTGGTGATATGATTTCTTAGGTATTATGAAAAATATTGAAAGATAGCAATTCTTTATTATTAGGCTTAACCTGAGTTTGATTTGGAAGATTTAAAAAATATATCATCTGCTTTTGATTGTCAGCTGTGTGCAATTTGTTCCTCACCCAAAGAATTTGACTATGGAAATAAATATAACATGAAAGCTTTTTAAAGCTTTTCCTGTTCATCCATTTCTATACTCTGTGCAGAATGAACTATCTCCATCTCTGTTCCCTGACCTGCTCTTCTCTGAGTACTCACTTATGTTGCTTCTAGCCTTAAGAATGAATAATGAGGCCTGGCGCAGTGGCTCAAGCCTGTAATCCTAGCACTCTGGGAGGCTGAAATGGGTGGATTACTTGAGCTCAGGAATTCGAGACCAGCCTGAACAAGATCGAGATGTCATCTCTATTAAAAATAGAAAAACTAGCTGGGTGTTGTGACAGGCACCTGTAGTCCTAGTTACTTGGGAGGTTGAGGCAAGAGGATTACTCAAGCCCAAGAGTTTGAGGTTGCTGTGAGTTATGATGCCACAGACTCTACTAAGGATGCCAGCACCTATAGTCCCAGCTACTAGGGAGGCTAAAGCAGGAGAATCACCAAAGCCTAGGAGTTGGAGGTTGCTGTGAGCTGTGTGACACCACAGCACTCTACTGAGGGTGATAAAGTGAGATTCTGTCTCTACAAAAAAAGAAAAAAAAAACTGTCCCATCTTGAAGGGCCCAACTTGGATGGCCTTTCAAGTTGGCTCCTGTGTCTTTTGATATGACCCTAGTGATCTTTAATAACTTCCTTTATTTCAGGCATATCAGGATATCTCTGGTTCATTTACTTCCTTAAACTTGAAATCTTATCTATTTCTCCAAGGAACCCTAATTTCTTTTATTAGAAAGCTAGGCACTAAATGTATTCCTTGTTACTGGACTATTGCCTCTAGGCCTTTTCCATGAACGGGGTTGATAAGTATGTATTTTTTTTGAAAAGACAAAAACAAGTTAAACTTCCCTAACAATAACATATCCACTTCAAATTAAAGACATTAAAGGATTTTTATTTAACGTATTTGCTTTATAATGATCTTTTTTCTCTTAGGCTGAACATCTTGGTCCCAAATAACTAACATACTTATTTTCTTTAACCTATAGAAGCTCCATAATAACTAACTACATATAACAAGATGCAGTTGAAGGTTTCTCTGTGTTTCTTTCATTATCTTTAGGCTATATACTTACAGGGATGTTTGCTGAGAATGTCTTTTAAAATTTATGTTTGTGCTGTGTGGTTATACCACACTTTGTAGGTTCAAGTTACTTTCCATTTATTTCAGATTTTATGATGATGCTTTTTATTTTTTAATATAGAAAATATTTATATAGTGTCTTAAAGTAAAAATTATAAAACAGTACAAGCAAAGTATCTATCTACCATCTTTATCCCTTCCCCTTCTGTTCTCCCTTCCTTAGGTAACTGTCTTTATTAGTAAAAACAAATACTAAACTTTATCCTTCCATTATTACCATTTGAAAATATGAATAAATATGTTTTTTAAATGTATTTCTTCCTCCTGAATTTCCACAAAAGATAAGATACAGTACACATTCTTCTGTACCTTTCTTTTTTACCAACAATCTATTCTGGAGATCTCTCCATATCAATATAGGTATCTTTTACATTTTCTTTAACTGCTGAACAATACTCCTTAATACACACATAGATATAGCATATTTTACTCAACCAGTACCCTCTATGTTGATAGATATTTGGATTGTTTCTGATCTTTTGTTACTATAAATAGCACTGAAATGAATAGGCATATGAGTACCCTAAGGGGGAATTGCTGGATCAAAGGGTAAAATGCAAGTGTAGTTTTACTTCAACAAAAATTTCTTATACAGTTGTTTAATAACTGACAAGGAATACTCTTTCCTCAAATGTGAATAAATTATTCCTATAGATATATAGTTGACACCTACTATATGCCTGATATTCTAGTTGCTGGGCATACAGCTAGAGGGTCTATAGAACTCCATGGAGCACAAAGTAAATAAATAGTTAATTTTAGTTTTTGGTAAGTGCTGTGAAGGAAGAAAATGAATTGATTTGAAAGTAACTGAAGAAGAATCACTTAGGGTGGTCAGAGAAGGCCTCTCTTGAAGAGGTGACATTTGAGAGGAGACATGGTGGTTAAAAGTGATTAACACTGCCATTTATCCACTTTCCTACCATATGCCGGTCAGTGTAAAAGATTTTCTTTTTTTTTTTTTTTTGCAGTTTTTTGGCCAGGGCTGGGTTCGAACCCACCACCTCCAGCATATGTGGCTGGTGCCCCACTCCTTTGAGCTACAGGTGCCGTGCAGTGTAAAAGATTTTCATTCTTTACCTTATTTAATCTCATAATAGTCTTTGAAGTCTATTTTGTAATTCCCATTTTCCAGATGAGAAAACTGATATTCAGAAAAGTAAATTACTTGCTTATGGTCTTGAAGTTTGGAAATAGGAGCTAAGATTTGAATTGAATTGAGATCTAACTCCAAAATCAGATGAGATAAACTCTTCTCAATGTATTGCATTGCCTCTCTTAAACAGGAAGAAAGCAGAGAATATTGAATTAATGGAGTAAATGGTTTAGATTCTTGTTTTAACCTGGCAGAAACGCATATTTGGTCTTTTTCTTTTAAAGCACTGTTCATCTTTATTACTGATGATTACAAATTCATAATAAATATGCTTGTTTTATTTGGAGATATTCATTGTACAAGAAAATAGAGAAATATACCTTGTGTCCAAGCTAAAGAAAACAATTTGATAAATAAAAAAAAAATCTGTTTTTATTGTTTGATTTTTATGCTGGTTCTATCTTTAAAATACCATAGCAAAAATATCCCTCAAATATTTATAGCTTTTTATAATGATGTACCTTCTAATATCCTATCTATCTGTCTATTTATTTATTTCACAAATATTTGTTAAAATCTATGTGCAGGATACATTAAAGTACCTGTTGAATTAACTCTACTAAATGTAACACCCAAAACATTGTACCAGGTTCTGTAGATAGCTATAAAAGTAATCATAGGGGGACATCTTTTTCTTGTACTGGCACTTATTGAACACCTAAAAGGGAGAAACTGATCCCCCTTTAACAGAGGAAGGAACTGAGGCACAGAGAGCCTACGTACTTTACCTGAGACCACCATCTAATAAGTCACAGATTTAGACCTAAGGTTTAAATTCTACATGATCATAGGTTTTCTATCATAAGTATTAAAAAGTTTATATCAAACAACAAAAAAAAGTTTATATGGAAATATTGTTATATTCTTCCTCACTCGTGTTTTAAATTAAATCCATAATATTGTTCAGTGAACCATACATAAAGATTCGTAGACATTTTCTTTTGTGTCTTAAGCGAGAACTAGCTGCAGTTAAAACCCAGATTCTAATTTTACAAACAAGCCTACCTCTAACAATATTAAAATGAAATATTATTTTCTAGCTTAAAGAAAAATTCTCCAATAACCATAGGAATGCTTGTGGTATGAAGACAGCATCTTAAATCTCTATGCAAGTCATACACAAAGTGTTATTACGATGAAAAAATAGTGGCTTGAATAATACCTGCTCACAGCCCGAGACACTTGATGTATCTCAGGCCTCTGTGTTGGCTGGATTTTACAATTTCATGAGTAAGATTTGTATTTTTTTTTAAAGTTCTATATTTCTGTGTGTTCCACTTGATATCAAATCAGTATTCTTAGGTTTTGGGGTTCCATTAAAAATAAATAATTTCAGCCCCTCCTCCCTGTACCCTTCTTTCCCCTATGCTCATTTTGTATAATATGGTAATGATATCACCGTAGCAGTAATTACAGGTCATCTTCATTTCTTTCATCTCTGCCTGTTCTGATGGCTTCATTCCTTTGACGGAAAAGATTTGGCTCTGGGTGCTATGATTATTTTGTTAAGCATTATTCGAATAGACAGGAGTGAGAGAAATTAATCAATCCAAATGCAATTAGCATCATGTTTAACCCAGTGATGGACGTCTCAAGGTGAAACAGCCAGGGGAGTTTCAGACATTATTATTCAATCCAGTGGTTCTTATCTAAATTATAATCAAGAGAGGTTTTTATTGGCTTCTCAGTGTAGAGATGTAACTCTTTCCCTGCCCTGGGGGTCAAGAAGACTAGGCCTTCATCCTTCCTAGACTTTTAGCTACTGTCAGCACCTCTAAGTGGGAACATTGTCTTAATATCTAAGTCATTTGAAATAATCTGTACAGCAAACTTGGTCTGATTTTCCTGAGAGTAAAATCTAGCCTATTAATTAAGTTACTGTAGTTAACTTGGAGCAAAATATTTTATTTACTGATCAAGTCACTTTGACTAGTTGTTGTTCTGTCTTAACCTTACATGATAGATTATTATTGCTGTTCTCCCTTTATAGATGAGGATATTAAGACTGAGTGAAGCTACTAGCCCTTGGTTATAAGTGTTTCACCAGGATGTATTACTATGTAAAGACCCCAAAGCATGAATGTTCTGCACAAATTTATGAATATTTAATAAAAGTTCTAGCCCCCAGAGTATTAATCTGTTGCTTTGACCTTATAGCCTTTCACTCAACTGAGTCTTTCCATTAAAAGGGGAACCAAGTAAAACTATTAAGTAGGCCTAGGAAGCGCCCCCCCCCCAAATAAACAAAATAAAATAAGAAGTTGTTAGGTTTCATTTCTTGAACACAAATCTGGGGGTTTTGGTTCATTTTTTTAGTAAGAAGATGATGATGAGAAAAATTGCCTTTTTGAAATTTAGTCTTGTCTTGCTCTTAAAAGAAGGCAGGGCAAAGAGAGTTGATGGAGAAACAGTCTTTCACCTGAATACATTTTTCAAATGCCTGACAATTAAGATTCTTCTACTTCTGCCTTCAATCTTCAGGCATCATGGCTGACACTTCCCATATTTTATGTTCCTGCTTGATGTTTTATATTCCGAAAATAAATCTGTTGGCTAGATATTTCTGT
>NW_003852415.1:805370-816745 GCF_000181295.1 Otolemur garnettii
TTTTTTTTTTTTTAAGGCAAACATGAAACAGAGTTTATTGAGGAAGAGAAAGGTTAACAGCAAGAGCAAGATACTTTTGCCATAGATAGCTAACAGAGTCCCATTGTCACAACAAAGAAAAGGCCTCGCAGCTACTTTTGCTCTTGACAATGGCACCAGCACCAGATGCTCTCTCATCTTAGAGGTATTAAAAAGTGCTTAGTCCTTAACTGGAATTATTGATTGCTTAGTGGTACTTTTCTTGCAGAGAACTGACACTGAACTAGAGCCTAGAGAAGAATCTCACTCTGTCAGACTTCTCTGGAGCTTCTCTGCTGTACGCCAGCTCTGTGCCGTAGCGATGGGAAACTTTCTGTGAGACAGAAATCAGCATTATAAATCACACTGGTTTTCTTTTGTTCTCTTCTAATTCATTATAATACCTGTTAATAGCTAACTCCATCTAAAAGGCAACTTGGTCTTTCAGAAGAATCTCTTTCTGTCACAAAACTTGTCTTTCAGTTTATTTAAATTTTCCTAGTATCTAGGACATCCGTATTACATATGACTGACTTCACTGTTCACCCAGCCTCCTTCATGCTTCTCTTCTGCACAACACATACAATGACTGACAAGTAGATCCCTCTTGTTACAGCTATTAGAGTGCATTCAAAGTTTCAAGCACTGAAAAAGTAATTTTTTTAAATATATATTTTTTTAGAGACAAGGTCTCACTCTGTTATCCAGGTTGGAGTGCAGTCATGCAGTCATGCAGTCATAGCTCACGGCAACCTCAAACCCCTGGTCTCAAGTGATCCTCCTGCCTCAGCCTCCCGAGTAGCTAGGACCATGGGCATGTACTGCTATGCCTAGTTAATTTTTTTTTTTTTTTTTGAGATGGGGTCTCATTGTGTTGCCCAGGCTGGTCACAGACTCCTGACCTCAAGTGATCCACCCACCTCACCGCTCAAAGTCCTGGGACTATAGGCATGAGCTACCACACCCAGCCCCCAAAAGTAATTTTCTTAAAAACTATGATTATTACAAATGGCATCATTTCTGCAGAACATCTTCTTTGAAGCTAATTAATTATGTTTTAGTACATTTATTTTAAACTAAACTAGGATTTTTTGTGCTCCTTTTTGTTAAAAGTTACCTGTTAGTATAGTTGAGGAGGGTTGCTGCCTCTCATACCCAATTTTGCTCTAGCAGGGCTTAATTTGCCAGAGTAGGTGTCTTACACAGATATAAGTCACTCATGTTACCATTTGTTTTGCTTTGAGGATTTTTTTTTTTTTAGGTTTTGGCCGAGACCAGGTTTGAACCCGCCCCCTCCAGTATATGGGGCCAGCACCCTACTCCT
The DNA here is from genome assembly GCF_000181295.1 of Otolemur garnettii. Taxonomy (NCBI): domain Eukaryota; kingdom Metazoa; phylum Chordata; class Mammalia; order Primates; family Galagidae; genus Otolemur; species Otolemur garnettii. The sequence goes on from NW_003852415.1 coordinate 806,713, forward strand.
TTGAGCCAAAGGTGCCGCCCTTTTTTTTTTTTTTTTTTTTTTGGAGACAGATGTCACTCTGTTGCCCCAGGCTAGAATGCCATGGCATCAGCCTAGCTCACAGCACCTTAAATGCCTAGATTCAAGCCATCCTCCTGCCTCAGCCTCCTGAATAGCTGGACTGCAGGCACCTGCCACAACACCAAAGTCTTTTTTTCTATTTTTAGTAAATTGAGGTCTCTTGCTTAAGCTAGTTTCAAACTCCTGAGATCAAGCGCTCCTCCTGCCTCAGCCTTGAAGATCTTTTAAGAAATAGGCCTCATTTTGTGACTCCTGGTGCTGTACATGCCCTTATTTGATGCATACCTGGTACCTCTTGTGAAGCAGTGGCTAAGGAGACTCCAGTGCTCACCATGAGTGACAGAAAGGCCAAGAAAGATGTGAAGACTGAGAACAATGGCATCTGAAGATGGGAGTATAGTTCTGTGGTGCAGTTTAAGTTCAAGAGGCATATACCACTTAATAAACTAATGAACACCTATTATGAACAATAGTTTATCGTGAAGCTGGGTGGTTTCCAATTTGATGGGCAGCCAACTAATGAGACAGATGTACCAGTTGAAAGTGGAGTTTGAAGATACAATTGATGTATTCCAGCAGCAGACAGAAGCGAACCTTCTAGTCTATTATAAAGGGAACCTGCTTTTCAGTCCAGAACTCCATTCCCACAGGCTGAGAACGCATTCTCAGAGAACACCTTGGTTGTACTGTATCCTACTCCAGTATGGATTTCTTTCTTCTTTCATTTGTCTCTTTCTCATTCCTTTATTGTACAGAGTGACTGGCATTTGTTCACAAGCATATTGCCTTTTTCTTTTTAGTAATCCATGATAACCATCAAATGGAGATGGGATGGGGGAAAAATACTGATTCTGTGAACATAACCCTTTCTCCATTGATGGCATTTTTATTCCACTCTTATCTTTATAGTTTATGAAGTTATTTTTCTCTCACCACTCAACAAAAAGCAACAACGAAGGCTTGGTACCTGTAACTCAGTGGTTAGGGCACTGGCCACATACACGTGGGCTGGCGGGTTCAAACCTGGCCCAGCCCTGCTAAAACAACAATGACAACTACAACAAAAAAATAGCCGGGCGTTGTGGCAGGCACCTGTAGTCCCAGCTATTTGGGAGGCTCAGGGAAGAGAATCTCTTAAGCCCAAGAGTTTGAGGTTGCTGTGAGCTGTGACATCATGGCACTCTACCGAGGGCAAGATAATAAGACTTTGTTTCAAAAAAAAAAAAAAATCCACGTATACCATGTTCAATTTTAATGTTTTTCATTAGTAGTTTTAAACCCAAGAGTCATTTTATAACTTTTTTGTACATACTTGTTACATGTAGGACAATATGCTTTAAGTAGGGATAAATTACAATAAACTGTTTGTTTGAAATGAAAGAAAAAGATACGCAATAGCTAGCATTTACTGAGTCTTATGTGACCTCTTTATTAATCCCACCTGGAACAGATGAGGAACCTGAAGCTCAGAAAGATTACTTGGTAACTTGCTTGTGGTGATCCAGGGTCAGTATAGGAGCTAAGGTTCAAATCCAAGTGTCTCCAGTGCTACGTAGACATCTTGTTCTTTTCACAATGTTATGTGGTCTCCTGTGTTTCCTGGCCACTCTTGTTAGAGTTCCCTAAAAACAGCCTTCTGGATGTGAGAAAACTAGTTGGAAAATAACTTCTTTACTCACAAATGTTTTTAATTATATTGAAGCACAGAAATGTTCAAAATAGTTTGCACTAGAATTGAAAAGCAAACATTATAAGTTTCTTCCATTTCATTAAAGAGTTATTTAATCTTTGCATTGTTCCCTACATAAAAGCTGAGCAGAATTTTTTCAGGCAATTGCCTCAAAGTTATAATCTAGAAAATCTTTCCGTAAGAAAACCCATATGTCATTGGAGAAAGGTGCAAAGCCCTGGCAGAGAGGGTTGGTCTTGAGAGGGAGTCTGCACCCAATCTCGTTAACCAGGGTGCCTCTGATAATCCCTCATCCCCTCACCAGTGAGAAATCAATCTGTACCACTGAATCTTTTTCAACCGGCCACCAGAAAATTTACTGCAGAGAAGACAGTTTGGGGATAGTCATTGTGGAAAGGAAGCCAGAGGCAAGGCTAAATGTAAGATGGAGGAATTGGAAAGTCTAAAGAAGAGATTATATTAAACTACACACCACCTTCAGAGAAAGCAGGAGATTATATTAAACTTCGTACCACCTTCAGAGAAAGCAGGATGGAGCCCTCCTTTCATCCCTGACCTCTCTAAGTATACCAAGCTGTTTACAGCTACCATGAACCTGGCAGCCATAGAGGTAGTGCAAAGAGGGCAGTAGAAACCCGGAAGTTGATTGTAGTTTATCCATTTGCTGCCTTTCAATGTGTACGAATAGTCCCTTCTCCACACTCCGCAGCAATTCACGTTAACCCTAACTGCAGTGACAGTCTGCATTGTGGCTTTTCCAGTTGTGATCTAAGCACAACATAGGAGGACCTATAAATCATGACTTGACGAGGGGCTCATGATTCTTTTCTGCACAGTAGACACCATGGTGGTTGATGATCAGTGGATCCCTCTGGGCATAGTTACTAGAATGGTAGTAGTGTTGACTTCCTGTTGAAACTTGTAGTCCTGGAGAATAAATCCAGAATCAGAAAATAGTTAATAGAATTCACTGACTAGATAAAACCCTCTGAGCAATCTTGTTGTCTCTAGAATTATTTTCTATATAATACATTCCAGGGAAAAAAGAACCAAGAGAGAATGAAGGACCTGGAAGTGCCAAGCTGAAGAGCATGTAATCTTATCTTGGCCATTTATTCTAGAATTACACCAAGCTGTTACTTTTGGGAAGAAGAAGGGGCAGAACTAGGCATAGGGAAATGGAAATATCTCTCCTCTGTAAGGAGGCAGTAGCCATCACTAAAGGTTTTTCCCCAAGGAGATTTGAAATTCTTGGTGGGAGTTTTTTTTTTAGTAAAACACATTTATATATAAAATCCTACTGGAATATGTGTGTGTGTGTGTGTGTGTGTGTGTGCACGCGCGTGCGCGCACGCACATGAGGAATATAGAATAGTAGCAGAAGGCTGTCTCCCCACTCCTAATGGGATTTTGTAGCAGCATGTGTGAGTTTGTTTCAGAAGTCAAAAATGAACAGATGTTGGTATAAATTACCTCTGTGTCTGATGTCTTGCAAATTAAAAGCGCGGTTGGCATCACTAAACAATTTCACTAGGTTTGTGGGGGGCGGAGGGTGCAGTTAGCAGGCGGTGATTACTGTAGCAGGTTGGTAAGAATCTTCACAATTCCGCAGAGCAGAAGAGCAAGGGTAAAGAAATGGGGAATAAAATAAGGGCTATATGAATTAATCAGAGATGTTAACATCTCTGATGACAAGTGAACAGGAGGGCACATGCTCTGGAGCAGCCCCTGACCCACAGCAATTTCTTGGTGCACAGAAAGGGGTTGGTGCTTAGGATCTGATTTATAGGGCCCAGCCCTCTTTTAGGGAGCGGCTGTGTCACACATTCGTATATCTCCTATATGGGACTGGCGAGTAGGGAAACTTTCTCCCCTCCCATGCAAGAGATGATGTCTTTTGAATTACTTCTACTTTTACGGTGGTTTCCTACAGCTCTGTGTAGTTGGATTAGGTTGAAGGGGGAGGAATGATTGAGTGGAAGGGGGTTGTTAAAAGGATTGGTTAAATTCAAGGAGAGCTTGCCACTGGAGAAACTTCAGAATGTCCATTTATTTTTCCTTTTAAGCCCTTTAGTCCCTTAAATAGTTTAGGTCTTTAAAAATTCTAAGTCTTAAAATATTATTCTCCCATTTGGGAAAAACAATAAGGAATTGGTAAGTGTCGAGGGCAGTAGGTAGAAATCATTAGGGAAATCAGTGTGGTGCTCCAGGCCCAGGGCTTTAAAACAAGGCTCAGTTCTCCCTAGTAGAGTTTTGTATCACCCATGCCTGGTTTCCAGAGCACCAGCTTCTAACCATGCTGCAAGATCACTTGTTACCTGTTTAAAAGACCTTAATAAGCATTCAGAGTAGGCAGATAACTCATCCAATAGAAATAAATGATGAGACCCACTTTGCCCAAAAGTATATAAAGTCCCCTAAGGCTGAGGGGAAAGAGTCCAAGGAATGAGGGGATATTTGAGATTGTAAGCCTCCATTATCACCATGTATTCATTCACTCAGAAAGTACTGAGCGCAGGTTGGGCACAGTGGCTCACTGTAATCCCAGTACTTCAGGAGGCCAATGCAGGAGGATCACTTGAGGCCAGAAGTTCTAGACCACCTTGGGCAAAATAGCAAAAAAAAAAAATTTAAATAGCTGGGTGTGGTGACATGCACCTGTAGTCCCAGCTGCTCAGGAGGCTGAGGCAGGAGGGTTATTTGAGCCCAGGAATTTGAGGCTGTATTGAGCTATGATCACACCACTATACTCTAGCCTAGACAAGGGAGAGTGAGACTTTTCTAAAAAAAAAAAAAAACAGCATGGAGTGTAAAAGGAAGAGAACTTAATTACCCACCTCTGGAAGTATTATGTTAATAATTACTACTATATCAAGCATCTTGATTATTGTTAATATCCAAGGGAAAAATCATGCAGGTAGCATTAACATACTGCCCATTACAGGTGAAGAAACTGAGGTTCAGCATATCATCCAGCTGCTAAGTGCTAGAGCTAGAACTAAACTGAGTTCAAATCCTGTGTTCTCTGGAAGAAGCTGCCTCTCATAGCCAAGAAAGTACTTGATTGAATTTTTTTTAGAGTAGTTATTCCATGACCCCAGATCTCTCCATTAACTTGGCATTACTTCCATCAAGGGAAATGATTTTCCTTGCCTAATAAGCCAAATATGTTTTAAAAGACTTTTGCAATGTAGAGAATGGCGCACAGAGGACCACTAACTAGTCTTCTTATTTGTGTGTGGAAGGGAAGGAAACTAAAATGTATTGTACCCCTACTTGGTTCTAGTTCTTTTGTATATTGTCATTCAGGCAGCCAACATTTATTCAGCAGATAGGAGCTCTAAACAATCTCTGCCCTCAGTTCTTACATTTTAGTGGTGGGAGACAAGCACATAAACAAGTAATTGCATGCAAGTCTTGTGGGGACTTTGACTGTACAGTGTTTTGTGTACATCTACAACAGAAGGAATGGTCAGTTTGATTTGGGCTCGGGTGGGGTTGCAGGCATATGAAACAAGACCTGCACTAGGGCTTCTACTCCTAGTTAATGGGATTTCCTTTCCTTTCACTGGAGTTCAGGAACTAGTGGAAGGGGATATATAGCTAGAAGTTATTAAAAGCCTCCCTGTGGTGACAGAGTTTGTGTTGTTTCTTCACTGTACAAATGAAAAAGGAACTGCTAAACTTAAATTGGGGCAGTGGCGAGTGGGAATTTACTAATCTAGTACCATTTGCTCTTGGCTTGGGAAGGAGGCAAGGGCCAAGGTCCTCCTCATTCCTTGAAGATGCTTCCATGGCTACCTGACTTCTTGGGAGGCCACACAGCCTGCTTTGTGCGCACTGCATGCTTCCAGAAGACTTCTGGGTTATAGGGCCAGAAATCAGAAACTTTCAGCACTGTTAAATTCATTTAAGAGATCCAAAAAGATGACCCCATGGGATAAGGGTGAAGGGGGTGTTATACTACGTATGCATTTTAAAGATTTGTTTGACAGAGCTAAAACGTGGGGAGAGGGTGCTTCTGGAGTGGGCCTTGTAATTGAGAAATGTTTTGCTTTCATTTTGGAGCCTATATGTGGGAAAGTAGCTGTATAAACCCACTTGTAAGTACAGCATTCAGAGATTGATGGTGCTGAAAGTCAGAGAAAGACACATAAACCTTGCCTGCCTATATTAAATATCTAAGGACTGACAATGCCAAGAGAGAGAAGACCAAAGCTCTATAAACCCTACTTTATTACACCATCCACAGATGAACTGCACTGAGGGAATATAAACCCTGTTATATTACAGTATCCAGGGACTACCAGTCCTGAGAGATGGGGTCAATGATCTCTAATTTCGATTTGAGATTATAAATGTCCAGAGACCAACAACCCAGAGAAGACTGTAATCTTGGTTGAATTTTAGCCTCCAAGAGCAACCCCCCTGAGATAGTGAACATGAGTATTAAGTTAAGATTCTTGGGAGAGAGAAAGCTAGGTTTGGGGGGAATTCCCTGATAGATTTTTTAAAGGTGAATGATGAAGTCTTCCCCAGTTGGCCTATATAGCAATTGCCAACTTCAGAATAGCTTTGTATGGTTTTAGTTGTCAATAGTGGTTTGTTTTTCCTCCTTTTTGGAAGTTAATAGTGATTGTATCTGTTGTGATATGTAACTTAAATCAATTTGCATTTCTTAAATTAAATCTTCCTATGATCCTTTTTTCAGATTTCAGATTTTCATTGATCTTTCGTATGCTTTGATTTCAGCCAGAGAAATGACACGGGGGAAATTCCTCAACATTCTAGAAAAGCCCAAGAAGTAGCAGCTGCTGGTGGACAGGATGTCCTGGGAACTGTAACCAAGCTTCCTTTCTAGTGCAGCTCTGACAATGCACGCCTCACTGCTTCTTCCAGGGAGGCCAAGGATGGACCTCCAGGACTGTGTCCCTCCCCTAGTCCTGGCACGCTGCACCTCTGAGGACGCTCAGCAGCAAGAGAAGAATCTGCTGTAACCAAGGATCATTCCAGTCATTCAGTCAGCTTCCACACTTTGACCTTCTTACCTTCAGAGGACTTAATTGTTCTTAAATATCAAAGTCCTGCTTTATCATTTCAAGAAGTGATTCAGGAGCCCCAGGATCTCACAGCTGATTTGACTCAGTCATGGAAAAGTCATTTGTGACATTTTGATTGAATGGGTACTTTTGAGTTGTACTTCATGTCTTCACATATTTATGAAGTTATCAGTTTCTGATAGCTGTACTTCATGTCTTCATGTGTTTATGAACAAGGAGACCAGAGACCAACCAGATTCTGGATCAGGCCATACAGCCTGACCTGTGAACAATCCAATATATACTGAGTTCAAGAATCCCCAGCTGGAGAAACCAGAATCTTCTCAAAATGCACATGTGCTTTTTAAACTCTGCACTTCTCCTGATCATCCCATCGCCCAGCCCTACCTTCCAGTTCTGACTCTAAGCAAAGAGATCTCTGACTTAGTGAGTCCCTCCAGGAATTAGCCTGTATAGGAAAAGGCCCATGCAAGTTGCATTGGGCTCTAGACCTCAAGACCAATCTAAAAGTGACAGAAAGGACTTTTAAGTTCTAGTTAATCTGTTATAGATTCAAGCAAGAAAGTCAATATGGCCTGAAAGATAGGAGAAGAAAGTGGCTTATAGGAGTTCCCATTTGGTTGAAAACTGGAGGCCATAGTTGACCTTACAGGAATATGCTATGAGATGATGGCAACATTTTGTCCCTTCTTATAACACATATCAGATAGTTCACCTATATAACAGAAACTTACACACATGCGTGCACACACACACAAAAGAAAAAGAGAATTTCCTGACTTAAATGCAGCTCTCATGGAGTTCTTCACCAGTTATCTGCCTCTGTATTAAAACCTGAAACTCAAGCCCATGGATAAAATCCACTATCTGTGATCTCCATATTTGTCTTCTAGGCCAGAACCCAGCATCTGATGTTTTGACAAGTGCATGGAGTTTTCTTTTTTTTTTAATTCAACAGATATTTATTGGCCATTGGAAATGTGTCAGCCACTTTTCTAAGCACTTGAGGAGACACTTTAGTGAATGAAACTGACAAATTTCATGCCCTCCTTAGCCTTACATTTTAATGAAACAGGACAATAAATGAAAAGCGTAATCAGGAAATTATACCTTATGTTCTAAGTAGATGAGTACTATGGCACGATATATACTTGCATATTTAGTTTACACATTGCATCAGACCAGTAGCTTAGAAAGCTTCTGATGTGGAGGGAACATTTTTTAGGGTGATTCTCTCATGCATCCTCTTGTGGTGGTGTTAAGTGGACGACTGGCAGTAGCTTCTGTGGCAAAGGGAAAATAGAGCTTCTCGCCTGTGTGGATTCTCATGTGAGTTTTTGCAGGTTGGTTTTGTGGCTGACAGACTTCCACACGATTCATGGAGTTTTCTTTATGAAAAGAATATCCTATGGCAAGAGTCTGATAGTATTTGGACACAAAAGTTGCTGTCAAGTGTTTTGGTCTTGAATGTCTAGAGGACAGCACTCTTCAATTTAATAGCTGGTCCATTGACTATCTTCTGACATTTGTGCCTTGTTCCCATGCTACAATTAATGCCATTTGACCATCCATGCTACTTTATTTATTGAAAGAAAAAAAAATGAACATGAGACACAAAGAATAAGTATGAGAAGTGAAGCCTTCTGCTGGGGTGCTGCATAGAAGGTTAGGTTATAGAAGCTGCGATTTTAAGTTGAGCTTACTATTGACATTTCTTTATCTCATTAAACACGGTTGATGTGTGTGTGTGTGGCAAAAAAATTGTGCCATAATGTCCAATTATTCCTTTGCTCTGTTTTTGAGAGTTGGTGGCATTAGGCACTTTTAAGTGTTTGGGAAAATTGATTGAGATACCTCCCCCAAACCAACTCAAGTCTATAACCAGAAGCCAGGCAGTGGGTTTTCTGGTCTGCTTTGGCCTCCTTTTACTGTCATCTTACTCACCAGCACTTAATGTAAGTAGATGTTTTAGAATTGCAATATTTATTGGTTTTATATTTGTCGTCTTAGAAATGTTCATGATGTATTTTTATATTAATAATATAAATTTATGTACAATGTGTATGTGTATGTATTTCAGGATATTAGAGGATTATACTTTGTATGTGATGGTTTCTGTGTCTTCATAATAAATATGTCCCTTTTATAGGAGGGTGAGTTTTTCCTCAGAAGACTTGAGTTGTACATGTAAAGCAAAGAGCTAATCAGAAGTACAACTATAATGACCAATAATCCACGAGCTTCCCCTTTGCTGTCTTAGTGGGTGGTTTCGTCTTCTTAGTCTCTCAGCTACCAGTCTATCCTACCAGCCAATCCTGCTCATTACTGCTCAACTCCCTAAAGTAGTACTTAGAAACCTTCTATACCTCCCCATGTCCACTAATAAGGTCTGGAGCTCTTGACCTGGCATTTTAAGACTCTACATGTAAACCTAATGGTTTGGTTTCCTTCCTCTCCTATATGTGAAGTCTCTGTTCCAGTTACTCTGAACAATTCCCAGTTGCTCACTTCAGCACCTTTGCTCATGCCAGTGAGTTTCTAGAGAGTCTCACATCCCTTTAGACCTATCAAACCTATCTTCCTTATAAGCCCTCATGATGCGGTTGGAAGTGATCCTTCCCCCTGCCTTCCTAACAGCATTATATATGTTGACTGTGACTCTTACCACACCCTTCCTGCCTTCTGAATTATAAGCTCAAGGTTATACCTGTCTCCTACACATCTAGTTCTTCAGTGTCTTCTTTGAACTGCAGTTTAAGACCTATCTAACTGCAGACTTTGTTATACGTGACGAATAGAAAACAAGTATTTTTCTGCCACCTATAAAATTCCTTAGTGTGAGTTTTGACCATGTTCAAGAAGTATAGAAGAGAAAGTACTCATTCATGCAACTTCTGTCACCCATGGATAGTTTACCTGCTCTAGACCAGACCAGACCCTTTTAGAGAAAGCATTTTGTGATCTAGAAAAGCATGGCTGATTGACTAAACAGGGGCAGCATTATGAATGTCCTAAGTCCTGAGAGACTGTTTTTCCAATAAGTAATTACTTGTCAGAAGATTTTTTTCCCCCATTTCCATTTGCCATTCCAAATATTATCCTGTAATGCATGTCTTGGCTTTTAGGAGCACTGTCTTTTTTTTTTTTTTTTTTTTGAGACGGAGCCTCAAGCTATCCCCCTGGGTAGAGTGCCATGGCATCACGCTCACAGCAACCTCCAACT
>NW_003852415.1:817889-827791 GCF_000181295.1 Otolemur garnettii
TGTTGTTTTTAGCTGGCCTAGGCCAAGTTTGAACCCAACCTGCCAGTGTCCTACCCATTGAGCTACGGGTGCTGCCCCGCTTTTGTCTTATTTTTTAAATGGATACTTGCTAACACCTTGGTTTTGGTTCTCTGGGTACTGTTTATTATAGTTTTTCTGGGCTCACCCAAAGCAGAGCAGTGAAAATAGAACTGGTGAAAGTCATCCCATTGTCCCTATGGTTTCAGAAGGATTTCTGGACTTTAATAGGAGCTTTGTAATAAAGCCAAAAAATCCCATTTCCAATGGGATGCTCTCATCCCTTCTGTTTCCTCCAGGATTGAGGCATCACAGGAAGGTGAACAGGCAGAGCACCATGGGAAAGGGACAGGTGGGGCAAGATGGATAGTCCCAAGGGTCAGATAACATAGTTTCTTGCTAGTTCTAACTAATTCCATCTCCAAGCATTTGGGTAGGTTTTCTATTTCTGTTTCTTCAGCTGCTTAAGACTCTCTGGTATCTGCATGTACTTCATTTCACTGGAGAACCTTGCCACCCCCACCCCAGAGAGTAGACAAACAGTGGTCCAAATTCATAAATTCTGACGGACTATAACTAGTTTTCCTGTCTATTTAGGCTTTTTGGCACTTTGGGGATGTGTCTCTGATTATGCCTGAAGAGGCCACCAGTCTTCCTACCCTTTGCCCAGCACTTTTCTTATTGAGCATTTGGGGGCTTCACATGGTACCAGGTGTAGCTATGGGGCTCCTGGTTGGCGTGATGCTGGCAGAGCCTGTTAATTAGCACAGGAACACCCCAAAGCTCCATTAGCTGGGCCAGGCATTTGGAACTTTCCCCTCCTGTGGGCCCCTTCCTCCTAATGAGAGCTGGAAGAAGGGCCTCACAAAACACTGCCTCAGAATAATATTCTGCTTTGTCCCCACCAGTAACCAGGGCTGACAGGATCACTCTGTCCATTTCTCTTCTAATTAGCACAATTCCAGCATGGCCTGAGCCAGCAAATGGAGAAAAGCGATCAAAAGCGATCGGACAACCGTACCGAATCACAAACACAAAGAGGGCCATTCCCCATAATTAGGTGAGACAATTCCTCAGTCTTTTCTCGGCTGGAGTTTGCCGCTAAGACTCTTGCTGTTTGGGTCCCAGCAACACAAGTTACATGTCTCCCTGGGACACTAATAAGCCCCAAATTGTCTTCCGCTTCACACAACTCTAACCAGAGGACAGATGCAGGGGGGCAGGCAGCACAGTGAGGGGGACAGAGTCTCTAAACAAGCAGCTGCTGTGATGTTTCCCCAACTCTAAAAAGCAGACATCCAGGCTGTGAGTAGAGAAGGAAGAGGTTGGCTAGAGAGATCTGCTCTGGGCACACCCTGGTCCCCATCACCGGAGCTGGAGTCTGAAGCATTAAGAGTTCCTGACCCTCAGGGGAAGCACCTCCCTGTGCTATTTGCCTTGCCCTGTTCATTTGCCACCTTCTATCGTCCCCTTTTGGTCTCCTCACCCCTTCTCCCACCTTTCCACACTGGTGGCATCATGAGCAGCTATTAACTGCGGCACCATTCTGGGAACTGCATTGAAGCTCTTGACAAACTGTAAAGTCCTACACAACTCTAGTTACCACTGCAGGCAGAGCTAGCACAGCACATGCGAGTTCTGTCGTTGACAGCTCATGACCAGGATGGAGCACCCACTCCCTGCCTCACCTTGACCCTGATTTCTAGAACCCATTACAATGTCTTTGACTCTTCCCCAACCCCTGCTTGCTATCCCAGTTTTCTCTCCTGGAAGATCCCTGTTTTTTTTAAAACTGGAAAAGTGGCCCATCAACTGCCAGGGCAAGAAGCCATAACTGGCTGCACTCCATGTGGCTCAGAGGTTGGCCACTTAATGAACAAAAACAGCTCTCCCAGGATTGCAGCCCATTACAGGGATTACTTGGGGCGATAGAGCCATAAACTTGGTCATAGCCGGGACAAAGGAATGCAGGGGAGAGTGGCAGTTGGAATCTCAATTAAACTCAAGCACTGAACAGAACTGGGCTCACACACACTTTTATCTCAATCTTGCCCTCTGCTTTCTGTCTTGATCTATACCTGATGCTTCTAAAAGTGACCTTCAATACCAGAAAACAATTATGTACAACTCCAAGAGCCAAAAAACTCAAGTAATCAGTGTTGCATTGTTATTTTTCCATCTTCTCTACCTGAGACACAGAAGGTAATGATAAGATTTGACTTTCTTTTTTTTTTTTTTGAGACAGGGTCTCAAGCTGTCAAACTGGGTAGAGTGCTGTGGCAGCATAGCTCACAGCAACCTCCAACTCTCAGGTTCAAGCAATCCTTTTGCCTCAGTTTTTCTGTTTTTAGTAGAAATAGGGTCTCACTTTTGCTCAGGCTGGTCTTGAACTCGTGAGCTCAAGCAATCCACCTGCCTCAGCCTTCCAGAGTGCTAGGATTACACGTGTGAGCTACTGCCCCTGGCCAGATTGGACTTTTTAAAGTCCAGCTAAATAATTTTTAAGAGATGTCAAATAATTGATCCAAATTTGTTCAGTTGCCTATAGTTTATTTGGTTATAAATAGGTGCCTGTGGCTCAAGTGGCTAAGGCTAAGGCGCCAGCCACATACACCTAAGGTGGCGGGTTGAAATCCAGCCTGGGCCCACCAAACAACAATGACGGCTGCAACCAAAAAATAGCTGGGCGTTGTGGTGGGCATCTGTGGTCCCAGCTACTTGGGAGGCTGAGGCAGGAGACTCGCTTGAGCCCAGGAGTTGGAGGTTGCTGTGAGCTTTGATGCCACAGCACTCTACCCAGGGGGACAGCTTGAGGCTCTGTCTCAAAAAAATAATAATAATAATAAAAATAAATAACTAAATAGAACTTACTACCTGGCACACAGTAGGTACTTAATAAGAATTTATTGAAAGAATGAACTGTACCAGCATATTCAGTGTTCACAGCCTTGTTGCTGGTCTCAGATATAGCAAGAGCTTGGATCTTCAGAGGGGCAGGGGTGAGCTTATGCAAGTCACTTTTCTCTGAGCTCAGTTACCTTGAGACCTTGTTCATTTTAAAAGCAGCTCAGCATCCTGAATAAGAGCATAGACTCTGAGGTCAGACTGCCTTTGTCCAAATCCTATTTCTGCCATCTATCAGCTACTTTGTGTAAATTGCTTAACCTCTCTGTGCCTTGATTTACCCATTTATGAAGTGGGTACAATAATAGCACCTCACTACTAGAGTAGCTGTAGAGATTAAATGAGTACTTCCAAAGTGTTTGAAACAGTGCATGGCATGTACAGTTGCTTGATAGATAAATCTATAAAATTGGATTCAATGTATTTAATGTTTTATTATACACCTATTTGTTAAAAATTGATAATCCCTGAAGGATTCCCTTCAGTGGCCTGAAGGAAAAATATGGTAACTCTTGGTTACCTTCAATTATCAGTGAAGTAAGCAGAGTGCTATTTCTCTAGCCCTTCAGAAGAACAAATAGTTTGCTATTTCTTCTACCCCTGAGGCAACCTTGTGCCAGCATGGACATGCAATGCTTGCCATGGCATTAAAGACCATTTGTTGCTGGTAAAGCAAGGGAGGAAAAGATGTTCTTTGGCAGGTTTCTGAGCTGTTGTTGAATTTGGCATAAGCCTTAAGTTATCTTGCTTCACCTGTCTTCATGGTCCTAATGTTTTCTGAGCATCCATGCCATTCCAGTCCCTCAACAAGAACACATTTTCCTGTTTTATTCTGCCATAACCCACCCCAGCCTTCCACCCTTCCTCCAAATAGTTTTCCGTGGCGTGAGGTTTGTCAGGTTCTTGCTCCCTTTCCAGGGTTAAGCAGGGTCCCCTTGGGCCTTGGTTCCCCTGGCAGCTCCCTTGGGGCTTTGCTCTCTCTGGGAGCCCATGGAGAGAGCCTGGCCTGACTCTGCAGCCTGAGGCCTCAGGGTCAAGCAGGGCTGAAGGTCACATCCCAGGGCCTTCCTGGATGCAGCCAAGCGCCAGGGGCCAAGCAGCCGGAGCCAGTGGCTTCACACAAAGGAGCAGCTGAGAAGAGTCAAGTTGGAAAAGTCAGTGACTCAAGGCTGAGTGGAAATGAGAAGGACTGACCGCGCTGCCAGTTTAGCCTTGGGCAGGGCCACAGGGGTGCCTGGGGCTTGGATCCAGAAATGCTCTCTGAGGAGCGAGGTGGCCCAAGGGAGAAGAAGCTGCTGAGAGCTGCTTCACCTTGGCCTCCTCCTCTGCCATCTGCCTCTGCCGCTGCAACCTCCACCTTCTTCAGCTGTACCTCCTCCCTTGCTTCCCTCCTACCCCAAATCAGATTGCCCAAAGGCCCTTCAGACATGTAACTATCAAGTAAATTATGGTATGCTCATACAGTGAACTATCATACAGCCACTGATATGTTTGCAAAGAGGTTATGATATCATATCATGGGAGAAATGATTTTATCATAAGGATAACTGAAAATAGCAAGATGAAAGTTATAAATACATCTCCAATGCCTATGTGGGGGGGGGGGGGAGTAGAAGGAAATAGACCTAGACCAAGGCACTAACAGTGCTTGCTACTGGGCAGGGGTCCTTAAGCTTTTTAAATAGGGGGCCAGTTCACTATCCCTCAGACTGTTGGAGGGCCAGACTGTGGGCCCCGGAACGAGTCGGCTGCTCAGCAGGACAGGCAGCGGCGGCAAAAACACCCGGCAGGCTGGATAAATGTCCTCATTTATTCTCTACATTTTCCAAACTATAGTAGCATGTACAAGGTGGCCATAAAGTTCATGTACAATTTTAAATTGTATACTATTTTAAATTTCTCACAAACTTTATGGCCACCCTGTATATTGATTTTTCTATAATATAGGGAGAAAAGTCCTAAGGATCTGGGTGTACAGGTAGAAATTTATTTCACCTAATTTTGCTGTAGAATCTTTTTTTTGTTTGTTTTTTTGTTTTTGGCTGGGGCTGGGTTTGAACCCGCCATCTCCGCCATTTGGGACCGGCGCCCTACCCTTTTGAGCCACAGGTGCCACCCTGCTGTAGAATCTTAAGGTTGAAATTCCCAGCTGTCGGACATGCAAAACATTGACTTCAGATATCGTGTTTATGAGTGTTTCCTTCACTGCTTTCTTCCTGCTTACCCTCCCTTCCTAATTGGGAGAGAAGGAAGAAAAGATGAGTCAGGCGGCTTGGCGCCTGTAGCTCAGCAGCTAGGGCACCAGCCACATGCACCAGGGCTAGGGGCTGGGGGCGTCCAAACCCAGCTGGGGCCTGCCAAACAACAAGGACAACTATAACAACAAAAAATGGCTGGGCATTGTGGCAGACACTTATAGTCCCAGCTACTCAGGAAGCTGAGTCAAGAGAATATGTTAAGCCCAAGAGTTTGGGGTTGCTGTGAGCTGTGATGCCAGGGCACACTACCCAGAGTGACAGCTTGAGACTCTGTCTCAAAAAAAAAGATGAGTCAGTGGTCAGCAGCAGGGATGAGTCAGGGAGTGTCTAGACTCATACTCCTGGATACTGATCCAGCCAGTTGGAGGCATTGCATTATCATGAAAGGGAATGAAGTGCATTTCACCCAAATTGGGCTCCATGGGCCACAAGGGCTATGTAGGAGGTAATTCTCATTTTTAGTGGGAGACAAGGGTGTATTTAAAGTCAAATTCCCTGCAAGAAGAGAAACATAGTCATGAAATTGATGAGGAAGAGACAGAAGCCTCAGAGCCTAATGACGTGAGAAAATAGTGGAGAAGCATGGATGTTGTCCCTGAGAAGAGTCACAACCCTAAGCCCCAGGTGTCCAGAATATACAAGCCCAGGCATCTGACTAAACCTTGCATCCTAAAGAGCTTTGCTTCTTATTTCTTCAGTAAAAGCAGATGCTATGATGAGTTAGGAAAAGTCCATGCCTCCCACACCTGCTCCTTCCTTCGCCAATAGGTGCACTTGTTCATGTGGTTTTCCAAAGAAGGAAAAATACCAGCTACCCGCACCCTGAATCCTCCCTGATCATTCGGTAGCTTCGGGACTTTCAGCCAGAACTGCTGTGGCCAGACCTTATCAGCCCTCCAAAGGAAAGAGAAGCACTCCAGAACAGACAGCTGAAGCAGTTGTTAGAACAGGAGGGTGGCAGGGCAGGCGACATTTCACAGCATAACCAAAGATTGATGTAAATTGGTTTGGTTCTGACCCTGTCACACCAGGAAGGATAATGATTCCAGCAACGCCAGGCATGGGAGGGGGCACATGGTGGGGGCCGTGAGGATTGGTGTCTCACTTCACATCTTCATTAATGATCTGAAAGACAGGGGTAAACAGCATGCTAATGAAACCTGCAGATGATTGGTATTACAAACCCCAGAGAGGACGGAGAAATAGCACGAGACCCAGAGAGCTTAGAAATATGGCCAGGAGATTGTCAAATGAGACTTGTCCTAGGAAAATGAAAGTCGACACGTCAGGGAGGAATGATGAAGGTTCCTCTGGGTGGCGGGGCCTGCAAACCTAGAAAGTAGAGACAGGGTCAGGAGATTGAGTGAGGGGATAAGGTTGGGAGTGTTTTAGAGGGAGACAGAAGAGTTGTTTGAGGACCCAGGGGACATATACCCTTGTGCATTTCTGGCCAGAGCCGACTGTGGGGTGAAGCAGGTTGCCTTGGTCCATTGGCCTGTGTTTGCTCCTTGACCCTTGGCAAGGCTGAGGCTCTGACTTCATAGTCACAAGCTGTGCCTATTTGCACTCAAATATGCTATTTTGACTTTACCTGCTATTTTACTAAAATGAAACAAGCCAAAACACATTTTTAAAAATTTTACCCAAAATTATTGGGATAGGATATTCAAGAGCAGAAGAAAGAAAAATTTTCCCATTTTTATTGGTTTCCCATTCAACAAACATTTATAACTCATTTATGTTAAGTGCCTACATCTTAAGTAAACCAATCAGTTTTTCCTTGACCGAATCACTTCGCCCCACCCAGGCTTGGTTTCCTCATCTGAAATGAGTAAAACATCAGTACAAACCTCAAAGCTGGGCTGTGAAGATGAAATGGGAAGGACTATGTAAAGCCACTGGCACAGTAAACACTTAGCTGGTGATTATTATTACTGTTTATTATCTTCTAATTTATTCCCTAAGCTTTACGCTTAATTCCCCAAGTAAATTATTAACCTCTTTAAGTAAGGGACTATTCCAAACCCTTCAATGCATTGATACTGAATAAATCCTTGTTGGATGGATTGATGTGCTAGAATCTCCTTTTATTTTTTATTTTATTTTATTTGTTCACGTATGCCTATTTTTTTGTTGTAGTTGTCATTGTTTAGCTAGCCTTGGCGGGGTTTGAACCCGCCAACCTCAGTGTATGTGGCTGTAACCACTGTGCTATGGGCACTGAGCCTATTTATTTATTTACCTTTTTTTTTTTTATTTTTATTTTTTGCAGTTTTTGGCCGGGGCTGGGTTTGAACCCTCCATCTCCAGCATATGGGGCCAGCGCCCTACTCCTTTGAGCCACAGGCGCCACCCCTATTTATTTATTTTTGAGACAGAGTCACTTTGTTGCCCTCAGTAGAGTACTGTAGCATCATAGCTCACAACAACCTCAAACTCTTGGGTCAAGTGATCCTCTTGCCTCAGCCTCCCAAGTAGCTGGGACTACAGGTGCTCAACACGACAGCCAGCTCATTTTAGAGATAGGGTATCACTCTTGATCAGGCTGGTCTTGAACTCTTGAGCTCACATCATCCACCTGCCTTGGCTCCCAGAGTGCTAGTATTTCAGGATGGGCAGGCCTTAGAATCTCCTTTTAATATGAATAATTTTATTCTTACCCGACTCAGATCTACTTTCTTTTATTTTATAGACAGAATCTCACTCTATCACCATGGATAGAGTTGCTGTGGTGTCATAGCTCACAGTAACCTCAAATTCTTAGGCTTGAGCAATCCTCTTGCTTCAGCCTCCCCAGTAACAAGGACTACAAAGTGCCCACCACAACACATGACTAATTTTTCTGTTTTTAGTAGAGATGAGGGTCTCACTTTTGCTCAGGCTGGTCTTGAACTCCTGAGCTTAAGCAATACACCTGCGTCAGCCTCCCAGAGTGCTAGGATTACAGGTGTGAGCCGCTGCATCTGGCCAGATCTACTTTAAGTGAAATCACTTTCTTCAAAATACAACAAAGACAAGTAAAATCCTGAATCACAGAAATTTTATTTTATTTTGTTTTATTTTTTTGAAACAAGAGTCTCACTATGTTGCCCTGGGTAGAGTGTTGTGATGTCACACCTCACAGCAACCTCAAACTCTTGGGCTTAAGGGATTCTCTTGCCTCAGTCTCCCAAGTAGCTGGGACCACAGGTGCTTGCCACAATGCCCAGCTATGTTTTTGTTACAGTTGTCACTGTTGCTTAGCTGGCCTGGGCTGGGTTCGAACCCACCACCCTCAGTGCATGTGGCCAGCACCATAACCACTGTGCTATAGGTGCTGAGCCCTCAGAAATTTTAGAGACAAAACATTCCACCTTCAGCGCTAATAACACATGTGCTGTTGAAATAAATCTTAGTCTAGAGCAGTGGTTCTTAACCTTCCTAATGCTGCGGCCTTTTAATATAGTTCCTGTGGGTCGCAACCCACAGGTTGAGAACTGCTGGTCTAAAGGATATCCCAGCCTGATTATTAAGAGCTCAAAGTTTTGAGTCCAAAGGCTTTGGATTTAGGTGATTAACTGTCCAGTTTGCTTGTTCCTTGGGGATTTCCGGGGGACAAGGGACAGTCTCGCTAATGGGATGGTTGGTCATTTTAGTTTGTATCAGGGCTCTGCTACTTAATAGCTTTTGTTGTGGCTTTGGACAGGATTCTTAGCCTTATAGAACTTGATTTCCTCTTCAGTTAAAAGGAGAAAATAGGATGAAAGTATTTCAAACTGTATATAGAAAGAACACAGTGTCCCCATGATAGTATTAATGTACACAACTATGATTTAATTAAAAAAAAAAAGGAGAAAATAACCACTTTGCCACATCGTTGAAAAGGATCAAATGAGATACTGTTTGATAGCAATTATCAATGTATTTGACACTGAATAAATACTCTATAAATGTGGACCATAAACTGTAAGATTCTGTATAAGATCAAGAACTGGCATAACTAGTTTGTGATGAGAGAAATCATAGTACCCGAATTCAAGGGAGCTTTCTACAGAGCTGGAAATACTCCAAATACTGTTACCTGAATTCAAGGGAGCTTTCTTCAGAACTGGAAATACTCCACTGGAGAAATACTGAGCTTTTAGGAAAAATACTTTCTAGAAGCAAACACGATCTCTGAGTTACTGAAAACACTTTTCTTAACCCTATTTATTGGTTACATAAATAAAGTAGAGAAGAGAGGAGAAAATTAAGTTATTCCCCATTGATTAAATTAAAACAAATAGAAATCTGCTAAGATCTTTAGTTCCTCCTTCCTTATACATGTTCCACCCTGAAAAATGAAGGCTTCTGTTTTCCTATGCCCACCCTGTCCTCCCAGCCTCTGTTCACATGGACATATTTTCGCTGCCATTGTTACCATGGCCTTGATATGAGAACATTTTGTGGTCCTTTGCTTGGCTCTGTCTCTGTGTCTTTTCTGATATAAGCTACTCACTCCTCCATGGCCTGTAAGATACATGCTTCAAGAGGTCTTTCAAAGCTGACTCCTTATTCCTACCCCAAAGCCTCACTGCTGTAAAGATGGAGTCACCAAATCTTTGTGACCTTCAAGAATACACAATCATTGTTAATCCTACTTCTAGGAATATACCCAATGAAAATGAGTGTTGAGGCTCGGCACCTGTGGCTCAAGCGGCTAAGGCGCCAGCCACATACACCTGAGCTGGCGAGTTTGAATTC
>NW_003852415.1:827961-834315 GCF_000181295.1 Otolemur garnettii
AAAAAAAAAAAAAAGAAGAAGAGAAAATGAGTGTTGAGATCTAGCAAAGACATGTGCAAGAATGTTAACAGCAACTTTATTCATGTGAATCCAAAACCGAGACAGGGGGAATTCTTCAACAGGAGAATAAATTGTACATATACACATGCAATGGAATGCCAATGGGCAATAAAAAAGAACAAACTACTGCTTCACACAACATGGATGAATCTCAAAAACACAGATGAAGAGAGGTTACAGCAGACACAGATGCTGTGTGACCCACTTACATGAAATTCTAGAACAGGCAGGACTAATCTAGGGGATGGTAATAGAAGTCAGAATAGTGGTTACCTTGGGGTAATTGACTGGAAGAGGGCCCAAGGAGCCCTCTGGGGTTTGGGAAACATTATTTTGATCTGAGCTGTGGTTACACAGGAGCGTGAGCGTGTGTGTGTGTGTGTGTGTGTGTGCAGCCATCAGCAGTGCATTTGACGGTTGTGCACTTTACTGTGTGTAAGCTATGCCTCAAAACAAAAGAACTTAATGTTCTCTGAGCCTCTAAAGAGGAATATGATATGAAAGCTGACATTTTGAACCACAGTCTCAAGGAAGCTATTTGGGATAAGGACACCAGGGAATCTAGAGGATCCCAGACACATCCTGGGCTCAGACGTGTGAGGTCAGAAGGAAGGAGAAAGGGCGGGCAGTGTGTTCTTGGCAGCTGCCTGTCTTGTTCCACCAGTGACTAGGAGGCACAAGGGCTGGAGAGCCTTGTCCTGTCCCCTTGCTGGGCACCCTCACTATAGGAGAGGGCAGTCATCCCAACTCCAAGGGTCCCAGATACTCAATGCTTGGGCTCTCTTGTGAGGGAATACAATTATCTATCCCCCCCTTTACAGAGGAATCAGTCGCTGGGCTGTGGGCTCTGCATGAGTGAGGACCAAGTCTGTGCTTCTGTTTCTCCAGTGCCCCATGCACAGTTGCCAAGTGGATGCCTGAATCTATGCCCTCAAGTCACCTAAGGCATGACCTAAATTCTTCCCACGTGGAGCTGATCACTGATCTCAAAGCAAATGTTAGGCCTTTCCACTCATGCGTCACTCAGATGCTCCTTCCTAAAATAACTGGCTTTTCCAAGCATCTCTGACATGCTTCCATCCAGTGAAGTTTTGATTGTGCTAGAAAGTATCTTCAGTTCCTTCTCTAGCCAAGTTTCCCAGGATCATTCTAAATTTCTACCACCATGCACTTCTAGCAAAGAGCTTGTGATTACTCTGCAAGTAATCTCTAGAGTTACCAGTGGTGCAAACAGCAATCTCTAGGTTGGAGTCCCTTAGATGGAGGCTAAGGACAGCTGCTGTTAGGTCTTGTGAAGAGATTTCTATGCTATCCAACTCAATAGCCACTAGCCACATGTAGCTCTTAAATCTAAATTAAGAATAAATATAATTAAAAATGCAGTTTCTTAGTTGCATTAGCCATATTTCAAGTGCTTCTACTGTTTACCATATCGGACAGCATAGAACTATATACATTCCACCATCATAGAAAGTTCTCTTGGGCAGGGTGTGGCTCATGCCTGTAATCCTAGCACTCTGGTAGGCCAAAGGAGGCAGATCCCTTAAGCTCTGGAGTTCAAGACCAGCCTGAGCAAGAGTTAGACCCTATTTCTACTAAAATAGAAAAAAAAGAAAACTAGCTAGGATTGTGGTGGGTGCCTATAGTCCCAGCTACTGGGGAGACTGAGGCAAGAGGAACTCTTGAGCCCAAGAGTTTGAGATTACTGTGAGCTATGCTGCCATAGCCCTCTACCCAGGGCACAGAGCAGACTCTGTCAGAAAGAAAGAGAGAGAGAGAGAGACAAAGGGAAGGAGGGAGGGTTAGAGGGAGGGAGGGAAAGAAGGAAGGAAAGAAGGAAGGAAGGGGAAGGGAAGGGAAGGGAGGGAAGGAAGGAAGGAAAGAAAAGAAAGAGGCTTGGCACCTATAACTCAGTGGCTAGGGCGCCAGCCACATACACCAGAGCTAGGGGGTTCGAACCCAGCTCGCACCTGCCAAACAACAATGACAACTGCAGCCAAAAATTAGCCAGGCGTTGTGGCAGGCACCTGTAGTCCCAGCTACTTGGGAGGCTGAGGCAAGAGAATCCATAAGCCCCAGAGTTTGAGTGCTATGAGCTGTGATGCCACAGCACTCTATCAGGCAACATAGTGAAACTCTGTCTCAAGAAAAAAAAAGAAAGAAAGGAAGGAAGGAAGGAAAGAAAGTTCTATTGGCTAGCCATAGACTCTAGATCAGTGGTTCTCAACTTCCTAATGCTGTGACCCTTTAATACAGTTTCTCATGTTGTGGTGACACCCAACCATAAAATTATTTTTGTTGCTACTTCATAACTGTAATTTTGCTACTGTTATGAATGGTGATGTAAAATATCTGATATGCAGGATGTATTTTCATTGCTCGTAACCCACAGGTTGAGAACCGCTGCTCTAGATGATCTTCAAACCCTCTTGGAGCCTTTAGGTGAGGGGAGGAAGGACTGGGCTCTCACTCTTAACCAGAGCTACTCTGCCTTTATATTCATATTTCAAGATTTCCTTTGAAAAAATGTTCTATTGCTTTTTAATTTTTAAATATCTTTGAACGAACCATTTTTAAAACGAGCAGATTGTGGAAAATATGTCTCCTTGCCATCTCTTAACCCTCAGGTCACTCATTCCCAGCTTGTGGGAGGTACACCTGTTCCACACCTTCCTTTTTTTCTCTTTCACTTATCTTGGGTCTTGTTTATATCGGCACACACACATTTAGCAGCTACACGCTATTCTACTTGTTTGGATACCATCCTTTATGTAGCCAGTCGCTATGATGGACAGTTTTTTTCCAGTCTTCTGCTAGTACAAATGATATTGTGACAAACAAATTGTCCCTCCTTGTATTTAGATCTTTATGCATATACAAAAATACCTGTGGAATATATTCCTAGTGGGGAAATTTCTAGGTAAAAGGCCATGTGCATTTTTAATTTTACTATTTATTTCTGAATTGTCCCTTAAAGAGCTTATAACAATGAGAAGGTCTTTTCCCCACGGCCTCCACCAGGCTGCTGTGATCAGGCATGCAGGTTTCCTGCGGGTAATAGTGGCCCCTCTTGAGAGGAGACTTCTCTTGCCTCCCCACAACCCATTCTATGAACTTACTTTTCATGTCACTCTTCCCGCCACCAAGAATAATTAGCATTTAGTTGAGTACTCACTAGGCCCCCAGGTATGGATCTAAATCCTTCAGTGTTTCAGGGACTCTTTACAACCTTATGAGGTAGGTGCCATTATTATTATTCCCATTTTACAGATGAGAAGCCTGAGGTTTAGACATTAACCAACTTGTTCACCATCACCTAGCTGGTTAGTAGCAGAACTGGGATCCAACCCCAGGTCTGTGTGACTGAAAAGCCTGTACTTACTGATGGTAGGCTTCCCACATACCCGACCCCTTGGTGTCCTCCTACACGGACACCAGGTTTTCCCCCTGCCCAGTTAACATCCCCATCTCTCTTGGGTGTCTTTGCCCCAGTGCCCATGAGCCCTCAGTTCCTGCTCACTCTTTCCTTCCTAGGGTCAGAGCGGACACCTCTCCATTCAGACCCTTCTTCCTTCATTCCTCTGTTCTTAGCTTCAGGGTTGCCCCACCTGAACGGCTAGGTCTGCCCAGCCCTCCCCCAGGTGATCACCTCAGCATACGGGGCTAAGGAGAGCTGGGGAGGGAGAAGCAACGGCTTCCATCACCTGACCTGACTCAGCCAATTCACTAAGACAAGATGTCAAGTTAATGAGCCTGTGGGGCTCTAATTAGCTGTCAATTACCTCAAATTAATCAACTCCTCGCCTAATTAAGCATTATCGGCAGGTGGGCACAAAGCAGACCATTGTGCGGGAGCCATGAGAAAAGCTGGACTGGCAAACTCAGTTAGGATCAGTGCTGTGCACTGCGCCCGCCTCCCCACGGTGCTCAGCCCTGGGCCCAGCTGAGAGGCACTGGGGCCCTCTGCCCACCAGTGTCCCCCCACACTGGGGTCCTCCTAGATCTTCTGGGAAGCTGAGTGGACTGGGAGGGAGGTACAGAGCTGACAGGCAGGTGGGACAGCTCTGGGGAAGTTCAGCAGTAGGAAGTCAAGGCCACAGAGAAGGACAGGTCTTCAAGGCCAGGCTCCTGGCACTTGTTGAGAGCCAGGGTGGGAGAGAGGCTCAGAGCTGGGCAGAGGGAAAACCCGGTCGTGGCTAGGCTTTCAGGTCTCAGCCAGGCAGAGAGGGCTGGCTTCCAATCCTGGCCTCGCTCTTCGTGAGTTTTGTGACCCTAGGAAGTGTCTTAACTTCTTAGAGCCATGGTTTCCATCTCTTGAAAAAAAAAATTTTTTTTAAAGACTTTCCTGGGTCTTTGTGAGGATTAAATGAGATTGTGTGTGTGAAACACCTGCCACATAGTGTTCAGTGTATTCAGGAGTGGCAGCAGTAGAGGTGTGGGGTTAGTGCCCAGGGGGGCCTTACCTAAGGACAGCTCAAGCTGTAGTGTATCTCCAAATTCTGACCCCTGAGTTTCAGACAGCATCCAGCCTGGAGTGCATCTCTGAAAAATGTGAGGGCGTGCCAGGTGGTGGATGCTGGGGTACCACCTCCTGGCCTCCCCCATCTCCCAGTGTTTGAGGGCCTAGGCTCAGGGCCCCTGCTGCATTCACAAAGAGCCCTGGTGCCATGTGGAATCACCAGATGAGGCAATGGCACCAGATGAGGGAGGGCACTTCCCTCTTGGGTCTTGGGGCTGCAGAGCCTGAAGGAGAGGGGGTCTCCAGGTGGCCCTTGAGCCCTGAGTTCAAGTTCCCAGTCATGATGCCAGGGTCTAAAGAGCATTCCCATTCTCCTTGGTACAGGACAGAGTAAGGCTGAGGGCCAGCTAGGCAGCTCTGTGCTCACACTGGTGGGCGAATGTCACTACACTCAGGCCAGCTCTGTCCCCTTTTCCCACACCAGTCTCCCCTTAAAATCTCTACCCCCATCTTAACCCAGGCACAAGACCCTCTTTCCTGCCTCCTGGGGCAAAAGAGGCCCTTGGCTTCACCTCCATGAAAGCTTGAAAACATCTTCCCCTCCATGATATTAATCACTCAGTCATTTAGCTAACACTTATGGTGCTTATTAATTAAAGGTCACAGTGTAAAAGGGAGATGGTTGGGTAAACATTTACAAAACATTAATGCATGCTCTGGGATAGGAGGAACAAAAAGGAGCTAGCTTTTTATTAAGTGCCTACTATGTGCTGGCAGGAGTGGTAATGAATGTATTACACATGTGTGTACTGTTATGTTTAATGAAATATGTATCAAAATAGATAATACAGGCTGGGCACGGCGGCTCACACCTGTAATCCTAGCACTCTGGGAGGCTGAGGCAGGTGGATTGTCTGAGCTCACGGGTTTGAGACTAGCCTGAGCAAGAGTAAGATCCCATAGCTGGGCGTTGTGGTAAGCATCCATAGTCCCAGTTTCTTGGGAGGCTGAGGCAAGAAGAGTGCATAAGCCCAAGAGTTTGAGGTTGCTGTGAGCTATGATGCCATAGCACTCTACTGAGGGTGACAAAATAAGACTCTGTCTCACCAAAAAAAAAAAATAGAGGTTTGGTGCCTGTAGTTCAATGGTTAGGGTGCCGGCCACATACACCAGGGCTGGCGGGTTAGAACCCAGCCAGGGCCTGCTAAACAACAATGACAACAACAACCACAAAATAGCTAGGTGTTATGGCAGGCACCTGTAGTCTCAGCTACTTGGGAGGCTGAGGCAAGAGAATCGCTTAAGCCCCAGAGTCTGAGGTTGCTGTGAGCTGTGATGTCACAGCACTCTACCGAGGGTGACATAGTGAGAAAAAAAAAGATAATACAGTTTTAAAAACTCTAACAATACAAAAGGGTATAGAGTAAGATGCAGGCTTCCCCTCACACCCCTGTCCTCCAGCCATCCGATCTCTTTCCCACAACAAACCAGTAACCAGTTTCATATATATCCTTCCAATCTAAAAATAAAATATATTGGCCAGGGGTGGTGGCTTGTGCCTGTAATCCTAGCACTTTGGGAGACTGAGGTGGATTGCTTGAGCTCAGGAGTTCGAGACCAGCCTGAGCAAGAGTGAGACCTTGTCTTTAAAAACAGCCAGGCATTGTGGCAGGTACCTGTAGTCTCAGCTACTTGGGAGACTGAGGCAAGAGGATCACTTGAACCCAAGAGTTTGAGGTTGCTGTGAGCTATGGTGTATGGTGCCAAGGCACTCTACCCAGGGTGATAGAGTGAGACTCTGACTCAAAAACAAACAAACAAACAAAAACAATCTT
>NW_003852415.1:834531-835929 GCF_000181295.1 Otolemur garnettii
TGAGTTAAATATGGGAAGAAAAAGCACTGCCATGAGGAAATTTATACTTATAAAAGTGTTCTTCCGATGGAAATGTCCCCACACTGTTAATTTACCTTGAGATAAATGAAGCTAGAAAGAGGAGTGTCTTGTCCGTGGTCCCCCACTCCCAGCTCAGGTTCTCTCTCACCACCACGCCCGAGGGCTGATTGGCGTCAGCTGAGCGCAGGGCAGGTGCTTCTGCCACATCCCTGGTCTGCTGGGCTTAAGGCTGGACGTGGCAGGTAAGATGTCCCTTATGTGCTGCCCCTTCTGGGAGGTACTCTGATTTTGAAAGACTAACATGCCAGCTAAAGGAAAGACTCTTTCGGGATAGACGTCATGCATAGGTTAAGAAGGGAAGCCTCTACCCGGCCCTTGGAATCCTCTGGGTCGCACCCGCTCTGTGCGCGCTGCCACCACTAGAGGGAGCCGCGAGCGACCGGAAGGAAGGTCTTCCCTTCGTCTTCTTTCGCAGCATCACAGGAGCCAAGAGGCTCGGCAAGAATGGTCCCCTCCTGTCATCAGGCCTCAGGCCCGCTGCCCTCTACAGTCTCAGTGTCCGGGAGGTGCCCGGCACTAAGGGGCTGGCGCTGCTTTCTTCGTGAAAACCCTGCCATGCTACTCCACTCATTTTACCAAGTAGGACACAGAGAGGCAAGGACAAGTACCTAGGGTCACACAGCCCATGCAGAGCAGAACCGGAAACCCAGGGGGCCGGGCTAGGGCTTCTTCCCTCAGAGGTTCTCCCTCAGAGAGTTTCAGGCGTCCTCACTGTAGCCTTCTACCCAGGGGGAAACCAAGGCACAGGCAATGCTAGGGCAGACTATATGTGGGTGGCCCAGTCTGTCAAGGACCATCAGAAGGCCAAGGCTAGGAGGCCAGCACCATGACAGATGACCACAGCAGGAAAGCCTGGGGGAGCAGAGGGTGCCAGCTTGCCCCAAGGTGGGGGGTAGAGAGGGCTGTTGGTGACTCTCTGGGGATGGGTGACAGCTGCAGCCTTGAATGGGAGGCCAGAGGCCCCACACGATAATAACTTTCACTCAGTGCCCAAGAGCTTAATCCCATTACTCTGTACGGACCCTCTGGGACCACCCTCCCTCACCCTTCTTAATCTCCTGCCTTCCTCTGGGAATGGTCCAAGGTCCTCCCTGCCAGCCCCTGCCAGCCCCAGGCACATGCAGACCTTGCCCAGCAGGCTCTGTAAGACCACCTGTGCCCAATTCCTGGGGCCCCAAAGGGACAACCAGGAGGTCTGAAAGTCCAACCTCTTTCACCTGCCTCCCATGCCATCTTTGACCCTGCCTGCCAGTGCCCAAGGCACCTTCCCAAAATATCCTCCAGCTGGGCTCCAGCATTTGTAAGTGTACCAACAAC
>NW_003852415.1:837088-843966 GCF_000181295.1 Otolemur garnettii
AAAAATGTAGTGAATTCCCCATTTGCCATAAATGTTCAAGGTGATGCTCAAGGGACAACCAGTGAGGAGCCCTGAGGTCCCATGGCAGGCCCCAATCCCCCCACCATGCCCAGACACCCGTTTCCAGGCAAAGCCAGGCCACTGCCCCCTCCCCAGCCATGCACAGGAGGGCCCCCTTTGGCCCTGGGCCTTCTTCTCCCCCACCTTCTGCTGCTCCTCATTTACATAAATTATCTCTCCCCAATTATCCATCCAGCTGTCCCAACGGTGATCTGTGAATGAATTAAAAATGGAATATAATTTAATAATGGCTGATTAGAAGGAGATTAGTTGTTATATAAAAAGGAAAAGCCAAGAGCCAGCTAGTTGCCCTTAATCTGAGCCAATACCATCATTATTCAGAAAGGATACCCGGGCCACCATCAGGCAAGGCAGACATGGGGATGGGGGTTGGGGAGAGCCCAGGTGGAGCCAGACCACCCCAGAGAGAACATGAGGAGAGAACTGGGAGCCTGGAATTGGCACCCTGCCTTTGACTTCCTTCAAAGTGGGTTTTAGGGGATTTGGAGGTCTCTTCTCACTCTAATTTCTAGTACCCTCAAATCAAACCAGTTGTCTTTCCCAAGGCACACACAGCCCTCACAACAGACTTTGATAAGCATAGGATCTGGGGATTCAGTTCGGGTTCTGCCTCCCACGAGCACACAAGAGTTAGGGACACAGACCTCCCTGGAGAGGATCAGCCTGTTTGGGTCAGGGAAGGGATTGGGCTAGACTGTACCATGGAGGAGGCACTGGCTACGACTAGGAGGCACAGGCTAGACTGCTCCATGGAGGAGGCACTGGCTACGACAAAGAGGGGCAAGAATCCCCAGCAGGACCTCTGGGTCCCCTAACCTCAGTTTAATGGCTGGATCTGGTGGAGGGGATGTATCTCTGAGATTGCTATTCATCCTGCCAGTCTTAGCTCAAGTACATCTCCTCCAGGAAGCCTTCCCTGATCTTCCTGGCTTTGGGGTCTCCCCAGTGCTTCCATATGCCCTGTGTCTTCTCTGTCAGTGCATTCAGGATGTCTGTTTATAGAGTGTTCATGCCCCTAGTTTGTAAGCTTCTTCTTTTTTTTTTTTGTTTTGTTTTGTTTTGAGACAGAGTCTCACAATGTTGCCCTTGGTAGAGTGCCATGGTGTCACAGCTCACAACAACCTCAAACTCCTGGGCTTACACAATTCTCTAGTCTCAGCCTCCCAAGTAGCTGGGACCACAGGCCCCCCTCAAAATGGCCGGTTATTTTTTGTTGTTGTTGTAGTGGTCATTGTTTATTAGCAGGCCAGGGCTGGGTTCAAACCAGCCAGCTTTTTGTATGTGGCCGGTGCTCTAACCACTGAGTACAGGCACCAAGCCGTTTGTGAGCTTCTTGAGGGCAAAGATCATGGCTTTTTAATCCCTGTGTCACCAATGATGGGTATGCAGTGCTTTCTCCACAAAATCATAGAAAAATAAAGATACCATCTCCAAAAAACATTCTGTGATAGCCCTAGTGTAGGTTAAGTGCTCCTTTCTTTACTCCCAAAACATACTTCGATTATGGCTTTTAATGTAAGACAAGTCACTGTTGTGGAGAATGTACAGAGAGAGAGACAAATAGGTTTAGATAAGGATGGAAAGCTAGAAATAAATCAAAGTAGTAAAGAAGCTAGTCTCGGCTGGTGCGGTGGCTCACGCCTATAATCCTAGCACTCTGGGAGGCTGAGGCAAGTGAATTGCTTGAGCTCTGGAGTTGGAGACTAGCCTGATCAAGAGTGAGGCCCCGTCTTTACTAAAAATTAAAAAATAGTAAAACTTACTGGATGTCATGGTGGGCACCTGTAGTCCCAGCTACTAGGAGGCTGAGGTAAAAGTATCCTTCATCCCAGGAGTTTGAGGTTGCTGTGAGCTATGGCACCACTGTATTCTACCCAGGGTGACAGAGGGAGACTCCATCTCAAAAAAAAAAAAAAGAAGAGAGAGAGAGAGAGAGGACAGTCTTGAAGTCAGACTGCTTGGGTTTGAATCCCAGGTCCCCTACTTATCACTGTGCAACCCAGGGCATATTACTAATCTCTGTGCCTCAGTTTCTTCACCTATAAAATGGGTATGTGTAATAGTAGTTCCTACCCCATAGGATTTTGTGAGGATTAACAGAGGATGAATAGAGGAAAAGCACATAGGATGCTGCCTAGCACACAGTGAGTGCTTAGTAGGTGATTGTAGTTCTTACGATGCTTATCACACTGTTTGGTACTTGACCACTGACTGTTCTGTTTCCTCCCCAGCTATGAGTTCCCATCTCTGTGTTGATGGTGCTAGATGGACAGATGGACCTACACAGGGCCATCTTGACATCCCTGGTTCCTGCTTTCACAGTATAGAACCCACGGGGCACTTGCAGTGGTAGGACCAGCACATTCCACTGAACACTGGCCTCCCTGAGAAGATTCACAGCTCGTGGGTTGTGACATGCCTGTGAGAGGGTTCCGACCCTGGGGGCTAGGTCTGAGCAGCATGGCCTGTGTGATACATAAGAGAATGTCTGCTAAGCCTAAGCGTGCACAAAGGAACATTGGGGCCAAGTAGCCAGCAGAGCAGACATGCTGAGTGGGAAGGGGCGGTCAAAGAGCCCTCTGGAGCAGCTAAGTCAGACACAGAGCAAAGGGAAGATGGTCTGCAGTGCCAGCGGCTGGGATGAATGAGGTAGACACCAAAGAAGGCTGATTTCCCTCAAATAGGAGGAGATGCGAGGAGTGCACATAGTGTTTGTCAATTGACTAATGGAGCTGCACCAGATATTTTTCAAACTTTCCTAGTCATGAAAATTTTGATTCCTTATGTTTGAGGAGGGCCTGGGAATCTGAATACTTGATAAGAGCCCTGGGTAACTCTCATCAACAGGAGGTTTCCAACCACATCCCTTCTGTCAGGCCTGGGATATGCAGTGTCCTCCAGGAACAGGGGCTGACTGGAGACCCCCACCTTCCCTATCACTCTCTGACACCCACCCCATCCTCAGCCTCAGTCACCCCCAGAGCAATCTCCCCAAGGGAGCCCAAAGCACATCCGCCCATATGTAGCAGGGTGGGGGGCTCCCAGGCCAGCCAAGGCTGTGGGATAATTTGATATTCAAATCCTGGCAAAGACCTGCTTCAAATTGCTGCAAATTAAGCTGATTTTGCCCCTCTGAATGAGGGATTTGCTCCTGTGGATCAACCCTTTCCTGGACTTGATGAGGTCAGGATTAGAGATGGGGAGAAAAAGCCTAAGGCCGGAGGCTAGAGGGCCAGAGAGTGGAGGGGAGGGAGAACCCAGACTCTGGAGTTAGTGAGGATTCCCAGGGTCTCATAAAGCAGCTCTGTTTAGTAATGGCAGGGCCTCTGGGCCCCAAATGGGTCAGCCCTTTGCCCCCATACTCCCAGGAGAACCCAGTACAATACTGTTCACGAAGCAATTTGTCAACCTCATCTAATCTTTCCAAGCACCTGTGAGTCAGGGGAGAACTGATCACCCCACTTCACTGATGAGCAAATGGAGGCTCTGAGAGGGAAGGTGAGGATCCCCTGGCCAAAGACAACCTCCCCCACTACCACCAACTTACTGTGTGACCTTGAGCAAGTGACCCCCTGAGCCTCCTTGTAAGAATCATTGGCAAAGCATGCATAGGGCCAGGCACATAGCAAGCCCTCCAAAAGCATTAGCCAAGGCCTGGAAGCTAGGAAGTAGCAGAACAGAGAAGCTGGGGCTCTCTGGGCCTTGGATATAGTCAATCTGCCTTCTCCTAGAGGTCTGTGCCTTCTCCTGATTCTACCCCTCCTTACAGGACCCCCCTCCCTGGCAGAACCTCATTTCCATCTGTTTTATCAGGGCCTGTACTGTATATTGCAGCAATTTCGAATTGCACCATTAAAGATTTTATGCTGGAGACGTTAAAATTAAAAAGATCTATGTGCAAAGAGTCACAACGAATTTAATCAACTTGATTTAATAGAAAACAGCAAATGGAATTTATGATGCTCCAAAAGACAAGGGAATTTTTTTTTCAACAAAAAATAATAAAAAGCACTTTGTGGAAAACAGAAAGTGGAGTGGGGGGGGCTCCCCCTCTGAGAGTTTATCAGAACCTAATCCACAGCGAACAACCCTAGTCGGGGCTGTTTGCCCACTAATCCCAGCTGCCATTAAAATATTAAAGATAAATCTAATCGTCTCTTTATCCAAAATAAGCGACTTTTGTGTGGGGAGAAAACATCTAACCCTTTGGGAGGAGAATTAGTCCTAATGCATCAAATGGAATTCGGTCCAGGCTGGGGCAAAATAGGGTTTAGAGGCAAATGAGATGGTAATAGAAATAAAACCCAGAATAACAAATTAAAAACCCTCATTTACACGAATTAAAACGGCTCACAAAAGGGCTGGAGGCCCAGCCCTGCCCTCCTCGGCCCCAGGCCCATTCCCCTCCTCCTCTGGTCTCGCCCGCTGGGCTCACTATCACCCACCCACAGGCCCCAGAGGAGCCACAGCTTGACCTCCTCTTTTCAACTTCTGCCTATGCCTCCTAGATGCTTCTAGGAAGAATATGCGACATTGCTTCCAAGCCCAGGCCCAGGGTGGATTTCTGAAGGCTCTGACCAAGTCTCTGGGAATCTCTCTGTGCTGGGAGCATGGGCTTTGGGGGCTGACAGAACTCCGTTCCTGTTCCAATGCCATCCCTCATGATGTGAGGTCTTAGTTTAGTTTCCTAAACCTCCTGAGCCCCTGTTTAAGGGGAAAGTGAGGGTAGTAATAGCCCCATATTCCCAGCCAAGACCCCCAGATCCACCTGGCCTGGTTCCACTGGACACAAGGCAACAGCACTTGGGAAGCCCAGCCCTGTGCCTGGTCCATGGGGACTGTGGCAAGCGAGCCTGTGTGCTCCCCTCAAGGCTTCTCAGTCACTGAGGGACCTGGGGAACTCAGGCCTCTGCCCCGGGGAGCAGGGAAAGCTTAGCCATGGCTCATCCAAGGAAGCAGAGGCAGCAGTCAGCCGCCAGTCTGAGTAACTAGATGGGGTCACCCTTGGAGTTTCCAGATCTCGGAGTTCTCAGTAAGGACCCACCAAGCCCCACATTGCCCAAGGTTGGCCTTGTGCTTCCCCCTTCATACCTTCCTCCCACCTGGGAACACCACCCCACCTTCTGGTCAAGATCTGTATCCCCTCAAGTGAAAATCATACTCTCTGCCTTAGTGGCTGGACGATTCTCAGTGGAGACACACACTCTGGCAGGAGGCTTGAGGGCCCCTGTGTGAGCCATCACGAGTTCATGAAGCCTTGGTAAAGACAAGTGTGACGAACCCCTTCCTGAGAGCCTATTTGGACTGCAGAAGGGAGAGGGTGAGGAGGGGGCCCTTGTGCTCGAGTCATTCCCCCGACATACCCTACCGGAGCCCCCACACCAGGAGGGCCGGAATATACCTCTGACCTCCCCCAGCCTTCTTAACAAATCCACTTGAACAGGAAACTCATGTTGACAGCATTCTATTATGGGATATTAAGTGGAATTGGATTGTGGGGCTAAACCTGCCCCTGGCTGGGTGTCTGTGTTCAGCTGGCCTTGTCCCTCCCTCCCTCCCTTCTGCCTACCACAGTCTTTCCTCCCTTCAGAAGTACTGGGGTCTTTTCTTCCCACTTTCTTCAACTCTTCCACCAGACTTTGGCCCCAACTCTTGGATGAGGACAAGTAGTAATTCTAGGGCAAGAGAAAATTGGGCCCTAGCCATGTGGGAGTGGATAGCCTTCTCCCCAGGGTCATTGAAGAGCACAAGGCTCCATAAAGGAGTCCTAAGCCTGAGGTTTGGTGGAAAAGTGTTGAGAGAAGATGGTCACAGGTAAAGGAGTGGCAGTCCCTCACTGCAGGCCAGATAACAGGGAGCTTCTGTGGTCAGTTTATCTTCATAGTCCAGCCCCACTGCTGCCTCCTTTAGGAGGCCTGGCAAAGGCCAATTGTTAGGTCAGACAGCTGCTAAGGAATTGATCCCAGGACTGTGTGATTCAAGAGCCAATATCCTTAACCACTTCACCACACTGACTAGTTGGCGATCTTGCCCTAGAAGTATGGCGGGGGAAGACCCAGCACCTCCACTGTGCTGCATGCTTTATCTCCATGAGATCCCTGGGTCTTCTCAATCTTCCTGCATGAGGGTTCTCAAAAGGGGTGTCCATTTTACAGAAAGAAAGGCTGGGACTTGGTGAGGTTAAGGGACCTCTTTTCCACCTTTGTTCATGCTATGAGTCTTCCTTGGGAGCCTCTTTCCTTCTCCCCCAATATCTTGCCAAGTCATGACTACTGGAACTTCATTCACGCTTATAATGGTGCTTTAGGCAGCCTTCCACACATCCCTTTCCTGAGACCCTACCCCTGGCCTTGAACTCCATCCCACCAGCCTTCCTATCTCCTCTCCCTTCCCAAGTCCCCCCAAAACACTGACATTTGTACCCCACCCCCAGTCCTACCCTTTGCCACATGCTGGGCTCTGGGCTCTGTATCTGGTTAGACATTGAACTCCATGAGACTGGGGCCCTGGCATGAGCTTTCCCCAGACCAACTCCAGTGCCAGGGCTCAGTGAGGCTTTGCAGGCAGCAGATGGTTCTATAGGTAGACTCTGTCTGCCTTTCATAGAAGGGACTTGTGCTTGAGCCTGGGAACATCCATAGGAAAGAAAACAGAGTGCCAGTGCCAATAGACCAGTGATTTTCAACCAGTGTGCTGTGAGAGGATCTTAGGTGTGTCATGAAAATTTTTAAAGGCTATTAATTAAATTGTTTTCGAAAGAAGTTCAAAGCACAATAAGTATATATTTTTTACTCTTT
>NW_003852415.1:844297-846058 GCF_000181295.1 Otolemur garnettii
GAGACAAAGTCTCACTCCGTTAGCCTGGATAGAGTGCTATGGCATCATAGCTCACAGCAACTTCAAACTCTTGAGCTTAAGCAGTCCTCTTGCCTCAGCATCCTAAGTAGTTGGGACTATAGGCACCTGACACAACACCTGGCTAGTTTTTCTATTTTTAGTAGAGATCGGGTCTCACTCTTACTCAGGCTGGTTTTGAACTTCTGAGTTCAGGTGAACCACCCACCTTGGCTTTGCAGAGTGCTAGGATTATAGGTGTGAGTCACCATACTCAGCCTTTACTCTTATTTTTTGATCAACATAATTTTTTTAATCTTTTTTTTTTTTGAAACAGAGTCTTAGTCTGTCACCCTAAGTAGAGTGCTGTGGCACCATAGCTCACAGCAACTTCAAACTCCTGAGTTCAAGTGATCATCTTGCCTCAGCCTCCCAAGTAGCTAGGACTACAGGTGCCTGCCACAAGACCCAGCTATTTATTTAGAGACAGGTTCTTGCTCTTGCTCAGGCTAGTCGAACTCCTGAGCTCAAGCAACCCACTTGCCTTGGCCTCCCAGAGTGCTGGGATTACAGGTCTGAGCCACCACACCCAGCCTGATCAATATAATTTAATTGTACTAAGGAAGTTTAACTATTGGTTCAAGTATGATGAAAAAGATTGAGAGATAAAATCAATCTTGAGATGGTGAGATAAAAAAGATTGAAACACACTGGTATAGACGAGTATTGATGGAAGATGTTTGTGGTATATTACAACATATTCAAGCTGGGAAAAAAGTTTATAAAACAGTATGCAGTGAGATCTAATTTCTAGAAATGCAAGTACTTATGTGCTTGGAGATCAGCCAATCAGCAGATAAACCAAAATGTTAACAGAAGTTATCTCTGTGATTTTAATGTTTTTCTTATTGTTCATTAATGTTTTCTTATTATATTTGTTATGTGAACATCTATTACTTGTGTAATAGTAATAATAATTATAATAAAGCTATGTTTGGAATGAGTTTCCTGACAAGGCACTTTTCAGATTCTTGGTGACTTGACTACATCTTGTTTGCTCTGATCAGCCACTGGCCATGAACCTGGGTGCACTGGGGTGGAGGGGGCACCAGTGGCTGCAGGGTGGGAAGGGTAAGCCTGGGCTATAGGGGAGGGGAGGGGCCCAGGAGGCTCTGGGTCCCCAGTGGTCCCTGGAAATGTTGGGAGCTGCCATAGGAAGGGAAAGAAGAAAAGGGCTCGAAAAGAATAGGGGTGTGATGGCACAGAAAGGGACTTCTGGAGGCTGGGGAGGTGGACTGTGCAAAAGAGGTGTCTGAGGGAAGAGGGAGAAGCCCAATGAGATCACAGGCAAGGGGCTGTGAACAGCAGAGTGAAGCTGAGCCTTCACTCCAGGGCAGGGTGGGCTTGACAAGAGATGAGTGAAGATGTGGCCTCCAGACAGCCACTTGGTGGGGTCGGCTCCTTTTCTGCTTCTCTCTAACTGTGGATCTGCTGAGGTTATAGGTTGGCTAATGACACTGAGCTCTTCCTCCTTCTGAGGAAGGTTACAGAGCTTTTGGAGCCCCAGACCTGGATTCAAACCCCACTTCTGCCACTCACTTCTCTGTGGCCTTAGCCAAGCCATATACCCTTCCTGACCCTTCTTCTCTAAGATGGGAGTCATAACTGATGAGATGCAGTGTCTTAATTGAGATCTTACAGTGGCAGGTTACAGAAACCCACCTGGAACTGATGGAGGATGCTGGGCATGTTACAGAACCAGGG
>NW_003852415.1:846341-848216 GCF_000181295.1 Otolemur garnettii
CTAGGGGAGGTTCCCATCCCTGAGCCAATCAACTGTGACCTGAGAGCTGAAGTCATTTTAGGATGGGGAATAGGGTAAATTTCCAGAATAATCCACAGCTCTGGGCTAACAAAAAGTAAAGTACCATGATAAAGGGTTGTTCTAAGGATTAGAGGAAAATATAACATTTATTCTAGTGCCCTCCATGTACCAGGAACCATACCAAGCATTGTACCTATATTTTTCCATTTAATCCTCACATGACCCCCATAATGTGGATTCTTTAATTATCCCCATTTTACAGAAGAGGAAACTGAGGCTCCCAGAGGCCAAGTAAATGGCCTGAAATCACAAATCTTATAAGTGTTGGAGCTGAAATCTGAGAGCCAGCCATCTGACTCCAGATATGTTTTTAGCCACTATACCTATAATACCTCATACCAGGTGCCACTCTAGCCACCTATGATAAAATGGCTAAGGGCATGGGCTTTGGTGACAGATGGCTGGCTAGATAGCAGGTGCATTTGTCCACAATTCTTTTTTCCCTCTCCACCCTTGTCATAGCTTTCCTTGTGGTGGGGAGTTAATTGTTCCACCCCATTGTCTTTGGGCTTGGTCATATGACTGGTAGCCTCAGCTGATGGGATGTGAGCAGAACTGATGCAACAGAAATTGTA
The DNA here is from genome assembly GCF_000181295.1 of Otolemur garnettii. Taxonomy (NCBI): domain Eukaryota; kingdom Metazoa; phylum Chordata; class Mammalia; order Primates; family Galagidae; genus Otolemur; species Otolemur garnettii. The sequence goes on from NW_003852415.1 coordinate 846,998, forward strand.
AATGGGCTTGCATAGATAGTTTGGTTCACCTCTAGCCACCTTGACTTCTGCCATGAAGAGCACATACCTTCTTAACCTCTGGACCCAGAATGAGATATGTAAAGCAGCCCCGGAACCAACCCACAGGTTCACAGCCAAGCCTCACTGTGCCTGCTGACGCAAGGACCCCAAGTGGAATATAAACAACCTGAGATGCTAAGGTTGTTTGTTACACAGTGGAGCTATGGAGCTTCACTGTTTGGATGTCCCCTCAAGAAAGAACTTGCTATTCAGGTGCAAGAGTACAATTAGTGGACAACCTCCAGCTATAGCCCCTTTGAGTCCCACTGCACAGTTTGAGCGACCGAGCATGGTGTGGGTGCTAGGCCTGACAGTCCTACCCAACTCAAGCTCCTCTAATGGGCAATCTTTGCTCCAGAGCTCCATGCTAGATTGACTGAGACTGTCAGATCTGCACAGCAGATAAAGGATCAAGTTCTACAAGGCTGGAGAGGAGAGGCAGATCCAAGAGAGATTTCTAGCTGTCAGGACTTGGAAACAAACCAGATCTCTGCTTCGTAGGTATGACAGCAGCCCTTCAAACCCCTATCCCACCTCAAAGTGAGATAGGAACTGGGCAGGTACTACTTTGGACAGTGCTTTTGTTGCAGGAAAACAAGGCCCCATGGAGAGAAAGAAACACCCACACCCAAACATCCAGTGTTTAAAAGACGAAGGACTTTATTTCAGCCAGAGGAGCCATGACAGACTAAAGTCCAAAAAACGGCAGAGCTCCCCAACTGGCTCTGTCTTTTCCCTTTTATCTCCAGTCAAAGGCTCCTTATCCATGGGTACCCTTCTCATTAGTCAGTTTGAATCAAGCTGGCAAAGGCAGGCTCAGGCTTTTATAGAAGCAGGAGCAAGTGTTAGTTTCTTTAGGTCCCAAGAAGTTAAGTTTCTACAAATTCATAAGAGCTGAGTCACCATGGTGAGGACTTTGTAGGAGTGTCCTTGGGGCTTCTGTGAGAAGACTTTTGTGCTCTCAGACCTTCCCTTTCCCAGGTATCCTCTCTCACTTTGAGCACTGCTTTTGACATTGCTCTGGGCATTGCTTAATTGTGTAGGCATTGTTTAACTAAATGAGTCTGAAAGTCTCAAAACAAAGTTTAGAACTATCCTGATCAAAACAGGGTGGAGGCCAGGTAAGTTCCAACTAGTTAGAACCAAGATGGTGGAGAAA
>NW_003852415.1:848400-867982 GCF_000181295.1 Otolemur garnettii
GGTTTAGCCTATAACTAAGCTATTGATTAAGTAGAGGACCAAATGGGGCTGATTCTCCTCCACTGGGAGGATAGATTAGGGAATACACTTTTTATGGTTTCTAAATAAAATCTGCTTTCACTTTACAGTGTTGCTTTGTTCCTGAATCAATCCTTCCTTCCTTCCTTCTTTCCTTTTTTTTTTGACAGAGTCTCACTCAGTCACCCCGGGTAGAGTGTTGTGGCATCATCATAGCTCAAAGCAACCTCAGTCTTATGCTCAAAAGATCCTCTTGCCTCAGCCTCCCAAGTAGCTGGAATTATAGGCACCCACCACAATGCCCAGCTAGTTTTTCTGTTTTTAGTAGAGACAGTGTCTCACTCTTGCTCAGACTGGTCTCCAACTTGTGAGCTCAAGCAATTCACCCACCTTGGCCTCCCAGAGTGCTGGGATTACAGGCACAAGCCACTGTGCCCAGCCTCTGATTCTTTCTTGAGCAAAGCCAAGGACCCACTTGGACTCCAAGTGATTTTCAGCACTAAGAATCACTCCCCTGTGTCAAATGCTTACTTCAAATGCCTCTTCAAGGTATCGATGCAGAATCATTGGTGGTCTTTAGTGACAGAGCTTAGAGACCAGTGCCTTAAACATTGAGCTCACTGGGGCTAGACCAAGGCTGTAACGGTGGTTTGTGAGTTTTCAGGGATCTAGACTCCTGTCCTTCTTTCCAATGGTGTTGGCTTCCATTCCACCATCAAAACAGCTATGGAAGCACTAGCCACCATGTCTGTGTTTTAGATAAGTGTTTTAGACAAGAAGCTGGAAGAAAGGTAGAAAGAGCAAATGTGTGCTAAGTGTCTAGAGACTTCTAGCTGCAAAGAAGCCTGAGAAATGTAGTCTATTATCTACGGATAGTACTATTCTGAATAAAGTTAAGGTTCTGATACTAAGAAGGAGAGAATGGAAATTGAGACAACAGCCATTAGTTGTAGCCATACTCACAGACCCAGAATTTCAAAAGAGATCTCCCACCAAAGCCTTTCTTTTTTCTTTTTTTTTTCTTTTTTTTTTTTTGCAGTTTTTGGCCGGGGCTGGGTTTGAACCTGCCACCTCCAGCATATGGGGCCAGTGCCCTACTCCTTTGAGCTACAGGTGCTGCCCAAAGCCCTTCTTTTTGTTACCCCATGCTAACTATAGCTCAAATTTGGCCTAACGTAGATGATTTTGGGAAATTAAAGTTCTAGCTTAGTGGCAGAGGGTAGAGTTAGGTATTATGTTCACATCTTATAATAGATTAGATTCTGGGTTGTAAACAGCTCCAATTTGTCTGATTTGACCAAAAAAGAAATTTTTTTTTGAGACAGAGTCTCACTCTGTCACCCTGGGTAGAGTGCTATGGTGTCAAAGCTCATATCAACCTCAAATTCTTGGGTTTGAGCAATCCTCTTGCCTCAGCCTCCCAAGCGGATGGGACTATAGGCACGTGCCACAACACCCAGCTATTTTTTCTGTTCTCAATAGAGATGGGTCTTGCTCTTGCTTAGGCTGGTCTTGAACTCCTGAGCTCCAGCAATCCACCCTCCTCAGCCTCCCAGAGTGCTAGGATTATAGGGCTGAGCCAATGTGCTGGGTCCCCAAAAGGAATTTACCAGAAAGATACTGGATAGCTCCGAGATTCTCCAAGAAGTTTGGGGACCCAAACCAATGCCCCAAATCTTGCCACAGTGCTGGTCTGCTGAGGAAACCACAGTGGTTACTGTCACCTCCTCTGGACCCTAGGTAAGTGCTAGAGATGCTAATCCTGCCCACTTCAGAGAGCCAATAAATAAGGAATCCGGAAATGTCTTCTTCAGACCAGATCCCGATGGTGCCTCTGCAGCCCTGTCCCTTTTCTATCCTTGACTGGATGCCCTGTGGCCATGATCCCTGGCCCCCACCTGCCGCCTAGGTCTCCAGGGAAACTTACCCCAAGGTCACATGATCTCTGCCTTCCTCATACCCTTCTGTCTTTCTCCCCACTTAGGACAGCTTAAAATATTAATGGCTGCTGAGGGTTGCTCTACTTTTCTTCCTGTGGTTCTGCTGGGATCCTAGTCTTGTCCCTGATTTTTGACAAAGAGGTAGAGGCTGAAGTTCCAGAAGCCAGAAGAGAGTCCACAGGGACTCTTGACCCAGGAGAAGCCCTGGGGCTGATGTACGGCTGCTGGGACCCCATGGGGAGAACACAGAAAGAAGTAGCTTTGAGAAAGGCTTCTGGCTCCAAGATCTCTGAGGTGTAGACTGTAAGAATTATACTCCGCCTTGGGACAGCACTTGGTGCTTTGAAATTTCTTTTTTTTTTTTGAGAGGGAGCCTCAAGCTATCCCCCTGGGTAGAGTGCCATGGCATCACGCTCACAGCAACCTCCAACTCCTGGGCTCAAGTGAGTCTCCTGCCTCAGCCTCCCAAGTAGCTGGGACCACAGGCGCCCGCCACAACGCCCGGCTATTTTTTGGTTGCAGCCATCATTGTTGTTTGGCGGGCCCGGGCTGGGGATTCAAACCCGCCACCTTAGGTGTATGTGGCTGGCGCCTTAGCTGCTTGAGCCACAGGTGCCGAGCCTTGAAATTTCTTTTGTATGAATCCCAGATCCATCTGCTTCTCTCTATCTCCACTGCCACCTTCCACCCCTAAGCCTTCCTGTGGTGTCTCTTGCCTGGACCACAAAGCAGCCTCCTAACTGACCTCCCTGTTTTATAACTGTCAGCAGCGTCTCTTCCCACTGGGGATAATAACTGAAGTCCTTGCTCGGGCCTACAAAGCCCAGCAGAGTCTGACTGCTATGGACCGTGCTGAACATGGCTCAAAGACTTACCTGCCCAAGGTCAGCCCAAGTTCACTCCTCCACTCTAGCCTCCCTCACCTCCTCGCTGGGTCTGAGCAATGGAATACTTCAGAAACACCTACCTGACTCCTTCCTACCCCCAGAACCTGAACACTTGCTATCCTTTTGCCCTCACCACTTGTCCCTGCCCCCAACGTAGCTGCCTTCTCCTTTCTCAGTCTCTGCCCAAATTCTGACTCTCCAGAAAGGTCCTTCCTGTTCCACATCCAAAAGAGGCTTCTCCTGCCATCACTTGATAGTTCCTCACTCTGCTTTATTTTATCCTTAGCACTTTTTTCACCGTAAATGATCTTGCTTATTTATTTACTTGTCTGTTAACTGTCTCTCCCACAACTAGAATATGAATTCTATGAGAACAGGAGCTTGGCTTTCTTTTACCTTACAGTATTCCTCCAACCAGAATAGTAACTGGCACATAATAGGTGCTCCATAAATATTTGGGTTTTTTTTCTTTTTTGAGACAGAGCCTCAAGTTGTTGCCCTGGGTAGAGTGCTGTGGCATCACAGCTCACAGCAACCTCCAACTCCTGAGCTCAAGCGATTCTCCTGCCTCTGCCTCCCAAGTAGCTGGGACCACAGGCACCTACCACAATGCCCAGCTATTTTTTGGTTGCAGCCATCATTGTTGTTTGGCAGGCCTGGGCTGGATTTGAACCCACCAGCTCGGGTGTATATAGCTGGCGCCTTAGCCGCTTGAGCCACAGGGGCAAGCCTCAATAAATATTTGTTGAAGGAATAAATACTTGACTAGATTTACTGTACAACAGTCCTGTGAGCTAAAATGGGACACACCCTCTCAGGACATCAGGGATGTCGCATTCCCACCATGCAAGACTGAAGGAGAAACTGAGACACAGTCCAGAGGCAGCCAACAGGTTGGTAATGAGCAGGTCCTCCATGGCTTGCTTCTTTCCATTGTTCCACCCTGCCTGTAGGTGGACATAGCAGAAAAGACAAGGACACCATATATGAGGCATTTTTCTTTTTCCTTAAGAGGCTGAGGGAGGGTTAATGCTGATGGACAGAGGATGTAGGGAGTTGTGGCAGCCCAAACCTGGCCAGTGATATTTTGCTGGAGTGAGCTTCAGGTGAACTACAGGTGCACCTGGAAGTTGGCTGATTTAACTGCCCTTCTCAACACCCTGAGGAACCCTTTCCTTTCTTATTTCCCATTCTTGGTAGGGAAGGATAGCAGCTCAAGCATTTGGGGGGGTATCATTTGCCTCCCTAGAGCCTGGATCCTTCCTTTGCTTGAGGCTCTAGTTCTATCTTCAAGAAAACAAGGATGTAGTGGATTCAGATGGACTCCCAGCTTGGCCCTTGACAGCCATGGGTTCTGGGACAGGTCACACAGCCTCTCTGAGGTTGCTTTCTCATTTGAAAATGATACTACTCTTTCAGTAGCCTCACCAAGTAGAATTTAGGAGGTCAAGTTCAGTGCAGTTGAGAGGATTCACTGAGACAACATAATAAATATTCAGTGTAAGTTAAATGTGAATCAAAATCCCTCCTTTTAACATAAGCCTCTTTACTGAACAAAAGGAATGGAATATCTAATCCATGTCTGCTGATGGGAGGAGGCGAGGTGAGAGCAGGACCTTAGGTGGGGGCACATCCTGAGACTCTCAGGTGAACTGTCCAGCTCAACAAAAGAGAAGGTTCACCTCCCTGGGGTAAGCCCAAAATACACAAGCGCATTAAAAAAGTGAAACACATTCATGGGTGACAGATTCATAATGGGATTATTGATTCAAATACAGATCCTTTCTCTTCCCTGCATTTTCCAACCCCTCCCCAAAAATTGTTGCTGACGGCTAGGAGGCAGCTAACAGAGCAGAATGACTTGGCTGCAGCTGGTGCTAAAAATGACCAGGACCAAGGCAAAGGAGAGAGACAGCATCCTCCCTCCCCACTAATCACCCTCACAGAGCTTTAATGTCTTATTTCTGACAAGGGGGACAGAACTCCTGACCTCTCAGAGAAATTGAGTAGATTAAATGTGATGAGGGGACTGGCACCCATTAACGGTAGTAGTAAAAGCCACAATGTACTGAATCTTCAGGGCCAGGTACCACGCTAAGTGCTTTAAAAATATCACCTATTCCAATCACTGGCCCAAATTCTATGAAGGCAGGAACTAGGGCTTTGTTTCCCACTGTATTGGAAGCCCCAGGTACAAAATCCTCCTGCAGGCTAACGACAATAACGAACATTCATGGAAGCCTCATTTTGTACATTCATGGTGTAGCTTTGTTCACTGTTTTCAGCACTTTATGTTTCTAATCTTCCTGACAATTCTAAGAGGTGGGTACTACCATTATCCCTATTTTATGAAGGAAGATACAGGCACAGATGGCACAAAGGGATTAGGTAATTTTCCTAAGGTTACCCAGCAAGTGATAGAGTGGGAATCTGAACCCATGCAGTTTGGCTTTACAGACCAGCCCTTGACCTCTGTTCTAACTCAGGGGCCAAGGGATGCTCACAACCCCGCTATCAGGCTGTTTAAAGCAATCTATGCTAAGAGAGAAATTAAATGTTTGTATCAGAGAAGACCCAGGATTTGGGTCCAGGTGACCAAACTAAATGCCACTTTACTTCTCCCATCCCCTGGGGCCTGCCTTTCCTTGTAGGGATCCTCCCATCATCCACAAATGTCTTAAGCCTTGGTCTGGCCCAAGCTGGGAAGCTGTGGAGCAGTAACCATGACGACCTAAAAACTCCGCGGTCTGTAGAAGAGTCTGGCTCTCAGGGCAGGACTGGCTTCGGGGCCCTCTCTCCACCTGCAGCTTTTGGCAAACAGCTCTCAAAGGGGTAGTCCCTGTCCCCAACCTCCTAGGGCATAATGGTGACTGTTTCCCGGGATTGAGAACTAGAAGCTTCAGACATGGGGTTTGGTCAAGAGATTTTTCATCTTCTCTCCTGGCAAGAGCTGACTTCATCACTCACCCACTTGTTTTCCATCACTCCTGTTTGCCCATCAGCTGGCACCTGGCTCATCGTGGATGTCTTGTGATAAGTCAGGGACATGACAGATGCCATTAACATAACATTCCCATCCATCCGCCCAGGGTAGGCTGGAACAGGGAAGGAGTCACAAGAGAATAGCTTCTGACACCAGAGTCCTGTGACTCCTCTAGTTAGGTAACCTCTTGGGGAATCAAAGTTCCTACATCCATAAAATGGGGATAGAAATTCTTTTCTGGCAGACAAGGCCACCACTTTAGGCGTAACTCCAGGAGGTACCAGAAACATTGTTGTCTATGTGAATGGTGTCACTTGGAACTCAGCTCCGTAGAATACAAGGTGAAGGATGCCTTGAGATCGTATATCCAAGTAAGAAGGGCAATGCTGGCTCGGCGCCTGTGGCTCAAGTGGCTAAGGAGCCAGCCACGTACACCCAAGGTGGCAGGTTCGAATCCAGCCCGGGCCCACCCAACAACAATGACAACTGCAACCAAAAAATAGCCAGAAGTTGTGGTGGGCGCCTGTGGTCCCAGCTACTTGGGAGGCTGAGGCAGGTGACTTGCTTGAGCCCAGGAGTTGGAGGTTGCTGTGAGCTGTGATGCCACAGCACTCTACCCAGGGGGACAGCTTGAGGTTCTGTCTCAAAAAAAAAAAAAAAAAAAAAGAAGGGCAATGCTAACTTTCAGATGTGGAACCAAGGTGTTAATGGAGTTGGTGTGAGGCCCAGAGATTATACCATGTAACGCACATAAAGGGGCTAGGACAGGCACATGGTAGGCATGGTCTTATTATGTGATAAGGAGGCAGCCCTTCGAGTGAATGGCACATCTCTCCCAGATACTTCTTGTACTTCGAGATGCCCCTACCTAGTCCCATCACTCATGTGGACAAGAACAAAGAGGGCAGAGACCCACCTCACAATAGCCTAGTTAGCAAGGCCTAGTTTCTGCCCCATGGCAGCCACAGAGGGTACCAGACACCTTGGCAGTAGGCTGGGTATGGTTACGGGTTTCCTTTCATTTGGGGGTTTACAGCTTACTAGCCAAGAAATCCTGAATGGAATCTCTTCCCAGCCTAATTTTCTAGCCTCTGTCCTTATGCCTTTCATAGGGTGCCTTTGATTCTAGGAACATTTATGAAAAACCTACTGTATGCTTGGCATGGTGGAGAGGGGTTAGCTGAAGTGGTGGAGTGCAGGGGACTTAGAGTTCTGTGGTGTGTGTGTGTGTGTGAAAGACAGCCAGCTTGAGAGAGCACCTTTGCTAATGATGCTTGGGCCCAAGGAGGCTGTGCCTTCCTCTGAGCCCTCAAGCAGGAGTGCCATGGGAAACCAGTGGCTGCACTGCCATCTTTGAAATGCAGGCTTTACTCTGCTATCTCCATGATGGTCCAGCCTACCTGAAGTGATGTTTCTTTCCATTAGGAAGAGGCAGCAGGAAACATCACTTCTGGCTGCACTTCTGCAGCTTCCATGCAGGAGTGGGGCAGAGGATTCCTATCATTAGGGTAAAGTAGTTCACCTTTTGATTGCCTTTCACCCCTTCCTTGTCCCTCTCCCTCCCCATCAACAATCCCATCCTCTTCATTCTGTTTGTTCAATGAACTCTGAAGTATAGCAGGCCCCTTACCTTATCTGATTTACTGCAGACCCTTAGCTCCTAGCTCAGAGTTAGTAGGTGCTCAATACATATTAGCTGAATGAATGGAGAGAAGAATAAATAAAGTCCTTGAATGAAGTTGAGCACACTTAATGTTTACTCTAGGAAGATGTCCTGACATCCATGGCTGTTCTCTAAAAGAAGTCATCACTGCCCCTCCTTCCCAGAAGGGACTTGTATCCCTGATCCCTTGACCAGTTATCCACTGGGCAAATACTTAAGTAGCTCTTCTGAACTAAAAGCACTGTATCTGGTGCTGGAGACACAAGCTCCAGCCTTTCTCTACCCCAGCATCTCCCTGTCTACACCTTGGCCCCATTTCCACCACATAAGTGCCCAGGGCACCTGCTCCTCCCCTGTTCGGTCTTTTGCACAGGGGTCCCACATTTGGGCTTCTGTGACTCTGCCCACATGTGTAGGAGTTGGAGGAAGGAGGTCTCTTAGTCTCTAGTCTCCACCCTTAGGCCACTTCTGCCACCTCACCCCAGGGACCTGTCCTGGCCACTCCAGAGGCATGTCCCAGCTAGGATCTGCCTGGAACCCCATGCCGCTCTGCCTCCTGGAATAGCCCTGAACCTTGTTGTCTCATCTTGGCCCCTGGGGTCCCTGCCTGTGGGCATCCTGAAGAGCCCACCCGATGCTCTCCCGCAGCGCCCTGGCCCCTTGGCGCTGCCTGCAGCGGGAGCTGCCAGCTTTTTGGAATTCCTAATCGCTCCTGGCTCCGGTGATTGGCTGCTCAGCTCTGACCCCACTTGGGCTGCCGCCTGGTTGGATAAAAGGGGAATCTCCTTGGGGCTTCAGAGCATTAGACACCGGAGGGGGCACCTGGGACCAACTTCGCTAAGCGGGGAGCCCGGCGGGGGGTGGGGGGAGCTACAGACCTGCGGCCTCAGCCCCTCCAAAGAACCGGGAGATGACGGGGAAAGCCGGGGAAGCGCTGAGCAAGCCCAAGTCCGAGACAGTGGCCAAGAGTACCTCGGGGGGCGCCCCGGCCAGGTGCACGGGGTTCGGCATCCAGGAGATCCTGGGCTTGAACAAGGAGCCCCCTAGCTCACATCCGCGGGCTGCCCTCGACGGCCTTGCCCCTGGGCACTTGCTGGCAGCGCGCTCAGTGCTCAGTCCCGCAGGAGTGGGCAGCATGGGGCTGCTGGGGCCCGGTGGGCTCCCTGGCTTCTACGCGCAGCCCACCTTCCTGGAAGTGCTGTCTGACCCTCAGAGCGTCCACTTGCAGCCACTGGGCAGAGCATCGGGGCCGCTGGACACCAGCCAGACGGCCAGCTCGGGTAGGTGAGGGCGAGGCAGCAAGGCTGCGCGGCTACGCGGCTGCCTGACTGCGGCTGAGAGCCGGGAGCCCGCGCCGTCGGCTCTCGCCTGCCGGACAAGGCCTGCTCCCTGCGGAAAAGTTCGTGCCAGGTCGAGGGGTCGCAGACCGGGCCTGGGGCCGACTCGCCCAGGGCAGGGACCGGAAAGATGTTCTGGCGCCCGCCAGGTTTCGGCCCCAGCGTTTTCGGCCGCCGCGCTGTTCTGTGGTCCCCGCGTCTGGCCGGGTTTGGCCTCTGCGCCCCACTGGGGCCCCTCTGGAAACGGGGTTTGGAGTGTCAGAGCCGGTATTGCAGGGTCACTGGCTGGGTTGGAGGGCCCCAGCTCCGCTGTTCCACTGCAGCCTCGGCCTCCAAGAGAATCCGCGCTCCTAGAGCCCTATGCTATTCGGGAAGCGGGTGGCGGCTCCGGACCCAGTCCTGGGGTCCAAAATTGTCTTTTTCCTGCTTTCTTTACTCTAAAACCCCATGTTGATCAGCTGGGGTGTATTTTTTTTACCCCACTAACTCGGACAACCCGGCCACTACAGCAGCCGAAGCAGCCGCCATCCGATCCCACGCCACAGTATATCAGAGCCCCGCAACTCGCGGGCTCGGGGACCCTGGATGACCTCCCCGCGCCCTCCTCGAGCTGCTTTCCTGGCGGTGCGTCCTGGACCTCTCGGAACTCCAGCTTTTGTTCGCCCTTGTCAATTCCCCCGAATTTTCGTTTCCTTTCGTTTCGTTTTATTTGGAAGGGCAACGAAAAGTGGCTGGTCACAGGCTCTCCAGCCTCAAGTGGGAGCGCATTGTGCGGGCTCTGCGAAAGGGACTGTGATGACTGAGCAGCCGCAGCTCTTGTGGGAGTCCGGCTCCTGGTGTCTGGGCTTGGCTCTTTGGAGTCAACTTTCCGGCCCCCGGGCACCAGGGCTGCAAGCGCAGGGCAGAGCGCACACCCAGAGCGCCCCTCGGGTCCCTGCGACCCTCTGAGGCTGCCTCGCTCTCTGCGGTCCCTGCCCCAAGCGCGCCAGGGCCTTTGCCTCTCTTACAGCGAAATCTGTTCAAAATCTCCATATTCGGGTGCTGGCGTGGGAGAGGCCAGCCTGGCCTTAGGAATGGACATAGCCACCCGGGGTTCCCAAGGGCTTTCCGGGGAGACAGCAGGCCCCGCGGCTCCCAGAGGCAGTCAGGGATGGGGCCCTCGCTGGTTTCAGGTGTGGCGGAGCGCGCTCCCCACTCTGCCTCATGTCCTTCCGCTTTTCAGATTCTGAAGATGTTTCCTCCAGTGATCGAAAAATGTCCAAATCGGCTTTAAACCAGACCAAGAAACGGAAGAAGCGGCGACACAGGTAAGGCCCCCTGCAGTGCGTCGTCACCTCTCCTGCCCACTGCCATCCCTCCCAATCCCCGCCGCCGTCCGCTGTTCCCGGCTTGAGTCACTCGGACCCTATTTTCGCGGATCCCAGATATGAGGTCCCAGGCTGCGCAAGGGCGGAGTGATCAGGGTTATTTGGAGGAAACTGCCCAAGGCCCTGGCGTCTGGCCACGCCAGGTGGCCGCTAGAGCAGCGTATGGGCTTTCTCCTCCCGCAGGAGAACTGAAAGGCCAAACCGGAGCTAGAGATGGGTTATCAGCCCCCAGATGCCCGCATCAGCACATTCCGAGAGCCGGGCAGACCCTGCGAGCCGGCAGATCCGCTCCCACCTCCCGCCCGAACTGGTTCCGGCGCCCCTCTGCCTCCTCCCGCCATCTCTCTCCCATGGTCCCTGTCCTCTCTGTCAACTCCCGAGCTTTCTGCTCCCACCCTTCCCAAAGCCCGCAGTATCTGCGCTGATGGAACATTTTCTTTTGGTTTCTGCTGTTTTGGTGATTCTGAGCGGGTCGCCTCCCTTCATGAACCTCAGTTTCCTCATCTGTAAAATGGTGGCGGGTCTAGACTGGATGGTCCCGCTAGGCCTTGCTGCTAGGTGGGCTGAAATGGGGTATAGACTAAAGAGAGAATTTTTTAAAAAATGTATTCTTTAAATAGACATGACTTGCACAAAGTTAAAAATCCAATAGGTATATCTTGAAAAGTAATCCACCTCTCTCCCTTGTTCCCACCTCCAGACCCTCTCTACCTTCCGCACTGGCGCCTCTGCTACCAGTGCCTCGTGTAAATTTGTGCTAAGATTTTCAAGGAAATAAAGGAGTGAAAATCAAAAATCCGCCTGTCTTTCTGCCAGCGCTGCTCCCGTGTGCTGCCCCCGTGCTCACCTCCGGGGCTGTTTCTTCACATCTCTCTCTCCGTCCCAATCCAGGAGGGGCAGCCAGAGGGTCTCCTGCTCTCTCGGGATATTTCCCTACTGGGCAACCCGCCCCCCTCCCCCAGCCACACACACACACACACGCACATCCTTTTCTCTCCCCCTAATTTGTTCTCGTCTTCTTTGCACTCTTTCTTGGCGGTTTTCTGCGCGTGGCTCATCCCTGGCCCTCGGAAACTCCACAGTCAACCTCCATCTTTTAAAACGGCCCTTCTTGACCCTCGAGGCCCCAAGAGGTTTTTGGTTGGATGAGGATGAACTTCAACGTGGTTGCCCTGGGATCTCGGTTCGTTCCCTTCAGGCAGCTGTTTGATTTAGTTTAGTTTAGTTTAGTTTAAACGGGAACATTTTTTCCTAGTCCTGACCCTGGGTTTTTCTTTTTAAAAAATTAGTTCATTCAACGAATATTCATTAAAGCACTTTTTTTGTGCCGATCCCATGCTGGTCCTAGCATGGGTATGCTGTCAGTCTCGGCAAGCAGGGACCCATGGAAAAGGGCAGGCTGGGAACCAGCGGAACTCCTCCCACGCTGGTGCTGGGATGGTGGGGGAGGTTCCCATAGCATGGAGAGCCCTGGAAAAAACATCCCCAAACCGTGGGTGCAGCAACGATGTTTCTTACTCCTTCAGGACATCTCATTGTTTGGCCCTTGGCGCTGGGTGACTCATAATCCAAAGTCCATATTTAAAGTCCAAATCCTCTGTCCTATCTGCCACTGTCTTCACTAGGGAAAAGTTTGGGGGTTTGGGTGGGTTCCCAGGGGTGCCAAACAGCATCAAGGCAACACCGGGGTATTAATTGTTTATTTCTGGTGCACGAAGGGGCCGGACTTTTGGAGAGAGAAGAATGGCTGCTGATTACCAGTACAGTTCTTAATTAGTAAAAGATACATTTTCCTGAGCTCCTTTAATTTGGGGATTTGGGGTAAGAAACCCCAGAATCTGGAGATGAGAGATGGGCTTGTCTTTATCTCCAAGAAACAAACTAGGTTTAAAAGCGCTTGCAGGTGGGTGGGAGGGAAGCAGCCATGGGGAGAGAGTCTGGGATTTTGCTCTTCTCTTTACCAGAAAGCTTAGCCCCTCTTCAGGCAGGTTATGGCAGGAGCCAGAAGGTCTAGGCTTCAGCACAAGCCAAGAACAGAGGTTAGGTCGCATGGCCGGGGAAGGGACCTCTCCCTGGACAGCATGTCAGCATGGTCAGCATCATTGGCAGCGGCAGCAGCGGCAGTGAAGCAGCTCTGAGGCGGGAATTAGGGGACGTCTGGAAGATTTGAATTATTGTTGTTATTTTTAATAGGGACTCTCCCTAGTAGAGGCTGGCACTAAATGACCTATAATCAGCTTTCCTCTTTGGCTTTGGCCAGGCCACACCACCTGTGTGCCTCAGTTTCCCTGTTTTTAAAAGAAACGTGAATTTTTCAAGCATTTATTTTGATGCTCTTTTCATAGGCCCTTTAGCAAGCGACAGAAAGCAGAGGATCCTCAAAATTTTAAAGAATTAGCTTTCTGTACACATAAGCGTTCCATATTCTCCCCCAAGAGAACAGGAGAAGCGATTAAGAATCAAACCAGTCATTTTCTACAAAGAGCACAATCTTTCTTCCTCACACACCCGCCTGTAACATCCCCCAAAATAGTAAAGCTAACACTAGCACAGGGAAGGTGTGGGGCTCAAATTGGTACTTTTTGGTTGTGTTGGGTGAGGGCACAGCAGTGAAGGATGCTAAACCTTTGTGCTGGTCCCAGGGTCCAAATCCCAGGGGCTAAGCAAGGGATGTAACATTTTTACAAGTTCAGTGTGTGGAAATGAGACTGTAGTGCCTGTTAGCCTGCTGATGAGGGTCCAGGATAAAGGTCACCTGAAACCTGGTAAAATTAAGGTCGGAAAAGAGAAGAGTTTGTGTTTGTAAGTAGATGCTTATTAGGTTTATTCCTAATATCTGAGGGCAAAACCTTATGTGTGAGAATATATGCATTAGTGCATTTTCCTTTGGTGATAGAATGTAGCTCTTCCCAGATTCTTAAAACAGTTTAACAGTTTATGACACAAATTAAGCCACTGTGAACGGCTCTTGGGGGCTGGGGGCTTACCAGGAGGCCTGAATGGGGCTCTCCCCAAGTGAGTGGATGCTGTTTGTATATGGGATGGTTGGAAGGTGATTCTGTCTCCTGGTAGAGGGAAGGGACAGGGAAAGATTCTGATGGCAGCTCTAGGGTGGTGTCAGAGGAAGGGCAGGGGAGGAGGAGGGAGCATTGAGGTGAGTTGAGGAACTGGGAGATTGAGTTCTCAGCTATACCAACCTAGAGATTGAAGTTGCATTTATCCTTCTGGTGAATCTTCAAACTTTGAGTGAAATTAAAAAGTCCAACTCTAGTGTCTGCTTGAGGAGCCCAGGTAGCAGATTTGGGTGGGGCTGGGTGTTTACTGATCTGATGAGCTCCTCCGTTCTGTGCTTGGGAGGAAGAATAGGGGCTTTCTGCATTTAAAAAATAAAATTTCCTTTTAATACCTTTGCCCCCAGAGCACCTCCATAAAGAGTCCCAGTGTGAAGTTCACTGAGAGCTGAAATCATGCCATCCCACTGGCTGGTGTCCTGTGGGCCCTCAGCCTTGAATGATGAGGAGCCCATATTTGCATGCATGCAAATATGCATGTGTGTGTAAGAGAGTTTGGGTCAGACTGGATCATCGTGCTGAGCCAGCCTGGGTTTGGGGTCTGTCCAGGAGGCAAGGGGAGGGCCACTCTGTTCTCTCTGAGACAGGCTCTCTCAGTGTCCTAGGTCCTGAGTGTCTGGTCTTGCTCCCTCAGGACAATCTTCACCTCCTACCAGCTTGAGGAGCTGGAGAAGGCATTTAATGAGGCTCACTACCCAGACGTCTATGCCAGAGAGATGCTGGCCATGAAAACCGAACTGCCAGAAGACAGGATACAGGTAATATCCCTGAGCCCCTCTCTCCCAGACTTACCCCTTTCTCAGGGATGTAGACCACTCGAGGGTCCCAGATACCCCAACCCTGCCTGCTCCCACCACCTGCCATGGGCATGTGCTTGCCTGTGACCAGGTCCTCAAGGAGAGCGGTTCACTTAAGCTGACAGGTGTTTGCTGAACACCTGCCATGTGAGGCATGCACTGTGTAAGGGACAGAGGCTTGACAGATGTGGCCTGGCCTGCTGTTCCACACTGTGCACTTCCTAAGGAATGTCAGACACACCCTGAGGGGCCCGCAATGAGGGACAGAGTCCTGCATGGGTCCTGGGTTCTGGGCAGGGTCTCTGTGGAAGCAGATGTCCCCTTAGTACAACTGAGATAGCCCCAGGTCTCTGCGGGTGGCTGTGGGGAGGGGAAGGTGGCTTCTAGCTGAGTTTATTTGCCTTCCCTCCACTCCTCCCCATGAGGAAGGTGTGCTCCCTCCCTTCCCATCCCTGTCACTCCATCCTCTGAGGCTTCTGCCTCCCCTCATGCCCCAGCAATTTCTGGCCTTGCCCTGAGTCCCTGCTCTTTTTCCTTCTCCCTGTCTGGCCCAGTGTGTGGCCTGGGACACATGCCTGGGGTGCTCACTAAGCCCTCCTCCTCTCCTGGGAAGTTTTGGGTCATAACCAGTCACTGATATGGGTGGCATGTTCTTGGCCATGGTGGGCAAGGGGCCTCCTGTCAGCGGCAGCAGGACCTTCGAAAGTCCAGAGTCCCCTTGCTGGTCAGGAGTGGGGCTGCAGAATCATCTCTCTGGGAAAACATGAAATCTGGTGTTTTTCTGGGCAGGTGGAGGTGGAGGGTGGGTGAGAGGAACATTTCCAGAAGATTTGGAGTTGCCTTAGCTAGAACTTGACCTTGGATGAAAGCTGTCCTCCCCCCTCCTCCCCCAGTGGTCCAGTCCACAGCTGAGGGATAGGGGAGTGGGCTCTGGGCAGGTCCTCTTCCCCTGAGACTGCTGCTCTGCCCCTCCTCCCAAGGTCCTTGTGCCTCCTCTGTGAGTGGGTGACTGCAGCCCTAGAGAAGGAACCAAAGGAGGTGTGTAGGTTATTTTGTACTCTCGCTGGAGGGCCAGAGGATGGGAAATGATGCCTCAAGCTGCTTTTCTGGAAGGGCATTCCTCTCCTTCAGAAATCTATTTCGAATTTCAGCCAATGGCTTTAGACATTGACACAAACAATAAGCTCAATTATTCATAAGCAGATTATGTTTGGTGTGTTACTCATGGTGGCCCAGACCCTTTACCCTCCACACAACTGCGTTCTAGTGGGGTGAGCTGGGTGTCGATTCTGCAGTGTGTGTGTAAGCCAAGGCCCAGTCCCATCCATGTGTGGCAGTAACCTCTGCCTACCCTTCATTAGCACAAAGTTGGCCAGTACAAGTGGCTGCGGTGGAAGGCGGGCCGACAAATACTCGCTGTTGACAGGCCCCGTGTTTGCACTATTGACCAGTAAGAAGGAACAGCTTGTCTCTTGATGTGGGTTGTCCTAAAATATGTTTGGCTGTGGTGGTGGGGGATGGGGTGTTTAAAACCTGCTGAGCTCAGGATTTGGGGAAAGCTCTCCCTGGGCAGTAACTGCATTGCTGCAAGTGTCCCAGCCAGGCATGCTCAGTTTCCTTAAGTTGCCTGGGGTTTGTTGTAGGGTGGCGTCTGGGGCCACCAGCACAAAGAAGCCCTGTGGAGTAAGGAGAGCTCATTGCCCTGAGCACTGTGAGGATTGGCTCTGTAATTTGTGCATAGAGGAGGAATAAGGCTAAATGCTGCCCCCAGAAGGCATCTGTGAATTGTTAAGCTGTCTGGCCCCAACCTGTTTAACAAAGTGGGAAAGAGCTTGGTGTGTAGCAGTAATAATCACAGCTATGATTTCCAGAGCAGTGTCCATGTGCCAAGTATTCTCTTAAATATGCGATATACATTCGAGAGGCAGGGTTGTGCAGTGGTTAGAGACACTGCCTTGGAGTCAGATTTGCCTGAGAGTTTGTGGCTGGACTTCACCTCCTAGAGCCTCCAAGTTCTCGTCTTTATAGTGGGGATGACAGTGGCATCTGCCTGTCCTGCAGATATAATAAGGCATATGTGTGCAGTGCTTAGGGCAGTGCCTGGCACTTGCCCCCTCCTCAGTCGGTGTCAGGTCTGATCTCATTAAATCCTGGTGATAATTGGGGGGTAGGGTAGAGACCATGAGATTTACTTATTTATTTATTTAGAAACAGTCTCACTCTGTTGGCCTGGAGAGAGTGCTGTGGCACCACAGCTCACAGCAACCTTAAACTCTTGGGCTTGAGCAATCCTCTTGCCTCACCCTCTAGAGTAACTGGGACCACAGGTGCCTGCCACTATGCCCACCTGGTTTTTCTATTTTTAGTAAAGATGAGGTCTTGCTCTTGCTCAGGCTGGTATTGATCTCCTGAACTCCACCAATCCACCTGCCTCAGTCTCCCAGAGTGCTAGGATTACAAGTGTGAGCAACCATGCCTGGCCATGAGTTTCCTCCATCCTAAAAGGTGCAGCAACATGTCTCAGGTCACACAGCTAGAAAGTGGGGGACACCAGTCTCACGCCTGTACTCCTAGCACTCTGAAGGCCAAAGGCAGGTGGATTGCTTGAGTTTTGGCGTTTCAGACCAGCCTGAGCAAGAGTGAGACCCTGTCTCTACTAAAAATAGAAAAACTAGCCAGGTGTAGGGACAGGTGCCTGTAGTCCCAGCTATGTGGGAGGCTGAGGCAAGAGGATCACTTGAGCCCAAGAGTTTTTTTTTTTTTTTTTTTGAGACAGAGCCTCAAGCTATCCCCCTGGGTAGAGTGCCATGGCATCACAGCTCACAGCAACCTCCAACTCCTGGGCTCAAGCGAGTCTCCTGCCTCAGCCTCCCAAGGAGTTGGGACCACAGGCACCCGCCACAATGCCTGGCTATTTTTTTTTTTTTTGGTTGCAGCTGTCATTATTGTTTTGGCGGGCTGGGCTGGATTCGAACCTGCCACCTTAGGTGTATGTGGCTGGCGCCTTAGCCACTTGAGCCACAGGAGCCAAGCCGAGCCCAAGAGTTTGAGGTTGCTGTGAGCTATGATGCACGACACTCTATCCAGGGCAACAGAGTGAGACTGTATGTATATATAAAAAAAGATTCAAAACTGAATCTGATTGAAAACCCTTCCTTTCACCACCTGTCTCTCAGGTTTTAAATCTGTTTTGCCTTGAAGCTGGGAGAACAGAGGTGATTTGAAGTGGGGGACAGGGCATGTATCACAATTTCTTTATAAAAATAATCAATATTTATTGAGTACCAGGCACTATTATAAAAAAATCCAAACTCATAATAAAATTATTGTTTAACTGAGTTCAAAAGGTGAAAAATGAGTTTCCCTCCCCCTACCCACCAGCAGCCCTCCCTTAGTAACCCATGTCCTTTGTTTCCTTCCAGGGATAGTTTATGCACATTCAGCAAAAAGTCCTCAGAACACCCAATGGGCAGGCTAGGTGCTATAGTCCCATTTTATAGATTGGGAACCTGAGGCACAGAGGCCAGAAGTCAGACCCGAGTCCCTTTAGACTCCAGAGCCCTTGCTTCCTACATTGCTCCTTTCCTTACCATTTCCACTCAAAGTGTCCCCTGCCCAGCTTTGGGTCAGAGGACTCTTTGTGTATGATGAGGGTGAAGGAAGGAGAAGACAGAGAGTCATTAGAGGCTCCAGGTCTGGACTTATAAACTCTCAAGGTGAAATGAAAGGTTATTGGACAGGAAGTCAGGGACCCAGATCTTAGCTCTGGCCCTGACACCCACTAGCATGGCAGAAGCTTACCTGAAAAAGAAAGAGGTGGAGTCCTCCTCAACCCCTGGACTGCCATTGGTGGAATGGGCTGCAGGATGGGTGGAGTTTAGCAGTCCCAGGAGAACAGCTTGGACATGCATGACATGGCTGACATCCCTTCTGAGCCAATCTGAGTAAAGCCCTGCCTATGTCTGAGGTCCGTTGTCTAATGTCTAATGAGAACCCCCAGCACAGACATGAAAAGTCAGACACACCTACTTCCAATCTTTCACTGCCAGCAAGCCAAACTCTGAGCCTCAAATTACTCACTTATAAAATAATATTTTTCCAAATGCTAACTTTACAAGTGGTGTTGTTACCGGAATTTATTAAATACTCACCGGTGTCCCAGAGACTAAGTGCTTTCCATGCCTTGTTTCATTTAATCCTTCACAACCAGATGAGTTAGATGTCATCCCTATACCTATTTTCTGGATGAGGAGGTGAAGTAAACAGGACTGGGATTGAAACCTGGTACTCTGCTACCACCACACAGACCCCAGCGGTGAACACAAATGCCTCTCTAAACAAATTGTAACCATGCAAAGGACAGTGATGATGGATGGCCCAGTCCCAGCAGTAGGGGATGGTTTCCTCTGCCTTTGTGCTTTATGGATGAGCACTTCCCCACTCTGTAGCCCCCTGGATTGGGGATAGAGGCATATGATGCAATGTTGGGGAAAGAAAAGATTTCAAGTCTCCATATCAGACTCAAGCACACAGTCCATTTTTGTGTATTTGTCTCCAAAAAAAAAGTATGCTTCCAGAAGTATATGGCATTCTGGAAACCCCTGCCAGATATCAGCCTTAGAGAAGAGAAAAGGGTTTCCAGACCGACTTTATTTCCTCTGTGGGGTCACTTGTTGTTAAAATTGTAGAATCAGGATATATATATATATATATATATCCATATATATGTGGATATGGAGATTATAATATGGATATTAAATATATTCATATATGTGTACATATATCCATATATATGTATATACATGTAACTACATATATTTCTATGTATATATAGAAATATATATATCCACTTATTTGTTCACTGTAATTTTTTCTGACATTCTCCAGAGCTATGGATGTGCAAAGTGAACAGAGACTACTTTTTTTTTTTTTTTAAAGAGACAGAGTCTCACTTTGTGGTCCTCAAGTAGAATGCCATGGCATCACAGCTCACAGCAACCTCCAACTCCTGGGCTTAGGCCATTCTCTTGCTGGGACTACAGGCACCCGCCACAGTGCCCGACTATTTTTTGTTGCAGTTTGGCCGGGGCCGGGTTTGAACATGCCACCTCAGTATATGGGGCCTGCACCCTACCCACTGAGCCACAGGCACCGCCCGAACAGAGACTACCTTTCACCCCACTCTCAGAAGCTTCATGTATGTCAAAATGTGAGGTTGAAGTCCTCCGACTAGCACTGTTGGACTTTGCTTCTTATAAAGTGGTCCATGCCCAGGGGTAGGCAACAGAATACTAGGGAGTTGTATTCCAGAAGTAAAAGGACAGGTGTCTGGGTTGGAAAGGGTTTGCAGAGCTCAGGATGTTTATTAGAATCACCACGGCAGAGTTTTCAAATATCTATGGGAGCAGGGGTCTCCACACCCAGCAATTCTGGCTTTAATTGGTTTAAAATTAAACACCTGGCTCGGCGCCTGTGGCTCAAGTGGCTAAGGCACCAGCCACATACACCTAAGGTGGCGG
>NW_003852415.1:868176-894225 GCF_000181295.1 Otolemur garnettii
AAAAAAAAAAAAAAAAAGTAAATACCTGCAGGTTGGCACCTAACTGTTTTAAAATCTCCCCAGGACATTCTGTGTGAAGTCAGTGTAAAAACATTGTGTTGGAGGCTCAGGATAGATGTTCCTGTGTCCTACATGGGTTAATGTGAGTGGAAGAAGGTGGAGTTTGGGGTGGCAGGGGTAGGATGAGGAACACAATGACTTGTCTGTGTGCGGGGCAAGGATGCTGCCGGAAACGTGGGCAGAGCTGCCCTCTAGTGGGCATCAAAGACTGCAGCAAGGCCCAACTCCAAGCCTCAAACTGGGCTGGACCGAGTGCACTGCTTATGATGTCAGAAGTGCTGAGTGGGTGTGGAGGGTGAAGCCATTAAATCACTCCAGCAATGAGCCCACATTCATCAGCTTCCAGGTAGAGGAGAAGAAAGAGGTTGGGTGAACATGACAGAGGGGGTGGTCCTGGAAAGAGTGCAGAGGGTCTGCTGGGAGCCACTTGAGAGAAGGAGCCCTGGGCATGTTGTCTCGTGAGGATGCTCAGATGGGAGCTGCAGGACAGGGACTAGGTGACAATGCAGACATAGGAGGAGGCGTGGGACATGGCCACAGCTGCTTGTGCTGGTTACACAGAGAAAGAACTGACAGTGTTGCCTGGCTTACTAGCTGTGCTCTCCATGGCAGAGGAGCATCCATTTGCAAGGGTTCCCTGGATCCAGTCCACCCCTGGAGGCACGGCCACCCTCTCTGCCAGCTGTGAAGGCACGTGCCAGATCAGCTGTTGACAGTCAGAGGCATCTTTCCTACCTGGGCTTTCAGAGTGATAAAGAGGGGAAATGTATCAAGAAACCCAGGCTCATTCCCAAGCTGAAAGATCCTCCCAGCTCACCTTTGTCCGGGACTCCAAACATGGTGACCCTTGATGTCACTTTGGGTCCCTTAGGCACTTGGAGCACTGAAGTGTAAGGCAAGGTAGGGGTCTCGTCCTGGTTGGGATGAGATGTAACTACTTGATGTAATATTTCCCAAAGAGTTTGAGACCAGACTCCCATGTAAGAGGAGCCATCTCTTCTAGAAAGTGGATAGTTGAGAAAGCAAGTGAGAGAGAGGCTTAAGGAATATTATGGGTTCTTCAGAATAAGAGCCCAAGTAGAAACTCAGAGATGAGACATAGAAGGACATAGTTTTATGTGAAAAGCATTCTAGAGCAATTTCCAGAAAGCAAGGCCTTGTCTTGTTTTATTTAGCTCTTACTATGTGCCAGGTATATCCCACACACTGCCTAATTTTCACAACAAACTATAAGGAAGTGGAGGTGGCATTGCTGGGCAGGTGAGGAATGGGAAGTTCAGAAAGGCTAAGAAATGTCCCCATGGCCACAAAGGCAGCTAGAGGCAGAGCAGACATCTCCAACCTAGGCCTCCTGGCTTCTTATGGAGGTGTGGGTGCTACGGGGGTGTCCTCCTCCATTGGAGCCTCGGGGGCTTGGAACATAGTGGAAATTTAGGGAGAGTTTCAGGGGCAAATGCTTGGCTTTCCAGATGCCTAGAGGGGAAACTAGAGGGACATTAAAATGTCACAGCCTAGGCTTGGCGCCTGTAGCTCAGCCATTAGGGTGCTGGTCACATACACAGCGGGTTTGAACCCGGCCTGGGCCTGCCAAACAACAAGGACAACTACAACAAAAAAATAGCCAAGCATTGTGGTGGGCACCCATAGTCCCAGCTACTTGGGAGGCTGAGGCAAGAGAATAGCTTAAGCCCAAGAGTTTGAGGTTGCTGTGAGTTGTGACACCATGGCAGTCTACCAAAGATGACATAGTGAGACTCTGTCTCAAAAAAAAAAAAATAAAGTCATAGTCTGAAGGCTGGTTCTGTCTTTTCCTCCTCCCCCTGGGGTTATTATTTTCATTATCATTATTATTTGCCAGTCCAGCCTTGCTAGAAGACATATGGAGGAGGCCAGAGCACAGGTCATGCCATTCTGGGCAGGCTCCCACTGCCTTTTGGTGCCTCCACTGAAGTACTAATAGCTAGCATGTATTGAGCACCTTCTGTATTTCAAACACCGATTTAGGCACTCACTTATTTAACACTCCAAACAACTCTGGAAAGTAGGTATTCTTACTTTTTGTTTGAAGAGACTGAGAAGTCAAGTAACTTTCCCAAGGTCACAGCAATTTTTTCAGAGCTGAGAATTCCAGTTCAGGACTAGCTGACCTCAATGCTTCTTATAAATTTTTAAATTCTATATTCTTGCTGGTTGCTTCCAGGAAGGGAAGAGGAAGGCAAATACAAAGAGTGGTTAGGGTTAATTCGAATCCCTTGTCCACTTCCCTCCAAGGCAGTACTGCCATAGCTTCCCTGCCAACTGTCCTAAAAAGAAATTGGTTTGGCCATCCAGGCTTCCTCCATAAATTGGAGTAGCATCTGGTCTTCACAGAGAGCCAGGCATTCCAGGAGCCCATAACTGAGGTCTGGATGACTTCTGGTTTGAGCGACCAGCTGGCACCAGCTCCCCTGGGAGAGTATCTGTGGGCAAAGTCTGATCTACAGACCAGTTACTCATTTACCCAAATTAGGAGACCCAGAAAAACAGTTCTGTTTAGAGGCCCCAGTGATGATCTGAATCCCAAGTCTGCTCCCTTACGTTAGTTTCCTAAAGAAGCTGTTTCTATCTGAGAGCCTGCTCCATCTCAAGAATGAATGCTCATGGAACTCCTGGGAAAACCAGGATAATGCCACTTACCAGGTATCTGCTCTGCGGTGGAGGGGGCACCTCTGTCTCTATATACTCCACAGTGCCTTCTCCAGAATCCCTAAATTCAAACCTCAATGAAAACGGAAAATTTTTTTTTCTAAGTTTGGCATCAAAACTTATTTGACAGCAAAACTTGGACTTGACCCCATGCAACTTATTTATCGCTGTTAGTGTGAATATTCACATATTCTGCATTTTGCTGCAGAAATCAAAAGTGATGGGTTTGATTATGAGATGCTGCCACTGCAGGGCGTATGTAACATGTGGTGTATGAATCACATATGTTTTCTAAAACATTCTCGGAACTGGCTCCACTGGTTCCAGTTAAGGGGTTGTGGCCTTGTTTTATAATGCAATATCCTCCAGCAGGACATATTATCTCCTGACCAGGAAGCAGATGTTCATAAAGAAAGCCTTCCCAACCCTCTGTGGTCAGACTTGGTGTCTGGAATTCCATCACCAGGAGTTTCATTCTTTGCTGTCCTCTCTGAGGGACGGATAAAACCAGAAGTCACGTATACTTTCATGTGGATTATTCCTTAGATCTTTCCTTTGTGAGAGAAAGCAGCTTGAAGAAAATGAGTCCTAGCAGAGGGCGACCAAGTGCTAAGGAGAGGGAGATGGGACTGGACTCTGAGGCCTCCAACAAAGCACAGGCCCTGAGTAGGGACACAGTTGGTTAGGCACCCCTGGAGAGGGGTCTGCACGTGGTGTGGAGCCAGACCAGAACGCAGCCTGAGTTATCACGGAGTCGCATTGCCCACCCCTCTCCATTTCTTAGTGCAAGAAGAGCAGCCGCCTTCCCTGGCAGGGGTCACCAGGGCGGTCAGGTCCGTACAAACGGAGGCCCTGCACCTGTGCCGCCCTCGTTTTGAGTAGGAGCTACAGGTGCCAAACCCGGTGGTGGCAAAGGTGCTGTCCTTGCGGAGGCGGCGCCATCCGGGGTAGGAGAGGCCCAGACCATCTGAGGCTGTGTCGCTCCCATTTTTAGAGGCACCTAGTTATTCACAAATGAAGAAATGCCAAAGCAGGGTTACACGTGTTTGAATCAACTCAAAGTTGTGCGTGGTCAGTCTTTCCGCCACCAAGCAGGGTGTCGTCGCGGCGGTGAGGCCGTTTTTTTTTTTTTGGGGGAGCCTGGCACTGCAAGGAGGGCGGGCCGGAGCGCCCCCTGGCGGGTGTGGCCTGTCGTGTTCTGCTGCAGACTCCGGGCTGCCGCGGGCCGCCGGGCGCTCACTCCGCCACCTGGCGGCGGCAACGGGAAACACAGGAGCGCTCGGACCCCCAGGCCCTGCCGGCCCCAGCCTGGGCTCCCGAGGCAGCAAAGGGTTAAGCTGTCAGCGGCGCGATGTTAAACAGGTGTCAAAGGCGCCCCATATATCTGCAGATTGAAATCAAATTCTTTGCCGTATAAAAAGATAAATTACCCAGGCGCTGCCGTGCGTCCCACTCATCACGCCAGCGCCAGACGGCAAGCAATTTTTTTTTTTAATGTGCTAACGACCTAATCAAGCAATCAAGTCGGAGAAGATTGCAGAGTGACCCGGGCAGCCATCTGCCGGCGAGCCCCGCATTCATTTCCGCGCCCTTGCGCGGGGCGGGGACCGGGAGGGAGCCACTGGGGGAAGAGGGGGAAAAATCCTAAACAAATTAACACCCAATTTTCCCCGTCTAATTAGTTAAATGAGAAGTGTTTGGGGTCCCCCGGGGAGCGGGAGCGGCTCGCGGCGAGGCGAGCGCTTCCTCCCCGGCATTAATTAGTGAGGGTCAATGCCGCGGCTCCCGGGAGAGCAGCCGCTTTAATTTCCCGTGATATTTCAGTGCCTGAGGCCCATCGATTCAAACTGAAATTAACTTATTTTTCAATCAGCCTAGGGCTGCCCCTGGGGGTGACTCTTCTTTTGCCGCCTCCTGAATAGAGCTGGAGCAATTTTTCATCAAAAGCTGATACCCCGGCCGCGGGGGAGGGGGCCCAGTGGGAAGGGTGGGACTGCGGGCCAGGGAATGGAAATCGCAGAGGAAATGAATGGGCTTCTCGAGCCCCCCTTTTCCTCCCCTCACCCTCTCAGCTCACGCTTCCCTGGGGTGCCTCGGGCGACATGCCGCCCCTAGAGTCAGGGTCCCAAGGGCTGTGAAGACTAAGAAGGGACAGACAGGCCAGTTTCTCGCGGGCCTCTCACCTCCCGAAGGCAAAGCTTCTGGCTTCCTCCTCAAACAAAGCAGGGATTCCGGCATCTCCTTCAAGAATAGCTGGAGCACTGCAGACACACGGAGAGGACTCCACTCTCGCTCAGACCCCAGTCAGTCAGCTCTGGGGCAGAGAAACATTCCCCAATCCTTCCCACCACACTCTCCTAGGTTCACAGTCCCATTTGCTCCTCAGCCCTACAGAGAATTGTCTTCCTCCGCTGACCCAGGGGTAACTGCCCAGCTTCCCTGATAGAATTCAGAGTTAGGCCCAGAATTGAGGAAAGCAAGGAACTGGGGGGTCAAATGCAGCAGGCATGTCTTAGCCAGGACAGGCCAGAGGAGGGGGGCTGACCAGGACCCCCTAGGGGTCCTCTCCCTACTTCTGATACCTGGATGAAATGCCCTTTGCTTCCTGAGCCTGCAGACTCACCTGCAGCCTTCCTCCACGGTTGTGGCAGAGAACTTGTCCTTCTGCAAACCAGAAAAGAGAATCTACTCATACCCTGGAGGTGTGAGCACTTGCAGGAAAGCTGCTAAGGTCAGGTCAGGCCTCTCAGCTGCAAACTGAAAACCACATGGGGGTCCTGCCCATCTGTAAGACCTTGTCCAGAAGCTGGCTCTATCCCATCTACCTAGAACTACTTTGATTTAAAAAAAAAAAAAAAAAAAAAAGACCCTTTTCCCATCACAGGACTGATGTCCTTCTGAACAGCCTCTGAGCTTGTAGGAAGTCTAGGACACCACCGGGGTGGCAAGTAGGTAAGGGCATCCTGCTAGAGATTGTGTCACTCCAGACGGAGACAGGGGTGAAGGCCTTGGCTCCAGTGCCCCTCAGAGCACAACCCTCATTTGTCCAATACACTTGCAGGTCTGGTTCCAGAACCGCAGAGCCAAGTGGAGGAAGCGGGAGAAGTGCTGGGGCCGGAGCAGTGTCATGGCAGAGTACGGGCTATACGGTGCCATGGTGCGGCACTCCATCCCCCTGCCTGAGTCCATCCTCAAGTCTGCCAAGGATGGCATCATGGACTCCTGTGCTCCGTGGCTACTGGGTAAGAGCCCGCACCCTCCTTGGGGCCCTGCCCCTGCAGTGAGGAGAGCGGGCTCTCTGGAGGAGGGGACAGAACCTTGGTAGGCCTCCCAGTCTAACTTTGGGACCTCTGGGCAGGTGGGCTTGGGGCCTGGTGTCTATCCCTTGTATCTACCTACTGGGTGCCAAGCACTCTTATCCTGGATAGGTCTCTAACTGTGGGTCCTTTTGTCCTGTGAAGAGGGTGTGGCTGGGGCCCCCAGTCTATATTCCTCCCTCCTCTTGGCCAGAGGTGGGCTTATGGTGAATGGCCCACCTCTGTGGGTTGAAGGGGACCCTAGATCTCTTTGGCCACCATTTTGGCTTTGCCCAAATGGCTTCTTTCCCCCAGTCTCTCCACCTCCTATCTTCCCCATCTGCCATCTGGGCCATGTCTGGTAACAGCACCCACTTACCTTGGGTTCTAAGATCTGGAATCCCAGAAAGGAGGAACTGGGCCATTGGGACATTGGGTGTGTCCTGGAAGGGGCTGGGTGCTCAGGGGTTTGATAAGGAGAAGTCCTCATCAGGCTTGGTTCCCAGACACAGGTCTGCAGGCCTACCCCCAGCCACCCTCCCTGTCCCCTGACCCCTGGCCTGGCCCTGGGATGCGTGTGACTGTGGTGGTCGTGGGAAGTAAGGCTTTCTGCTTGTCCTTAATTCTGGCCTCTCTCTATCTTTGCCGTTTTCAGTTCAAGATGGCTTTCCCAGGCGCTTTTCTAAACCCGAATACCAACAATTCTTTTTAGGGATGCACAAAAAGTCGCTGGAGGCAGCAGCTGAGTCGGGGAGGAAGCCCGAGGTGGAACGCCAGGCCCTGCCCAAACTCGACAAGATGGAACAGGAGGAGCGGGGCCCCGACACCCAGGCGGCCATCTCCCAGGAGGAACTGAGGGAGAACAGCATCGCAGTGCTCCGAGCCAAAGCTCAGGAGCACAGCACCAAAGTGCTGGGGACTGTGTCAGGGCCAGACAACTTGGCCCGGGATGTCGAGAAGCCAGAGGAGGAGGCCATGGATGAAGACAGGCCAGCGGAGAGGCTGAGTCCACCACAGCTTGAGGACATGGCTTAGGTCAAGGGGCATGCGGTTGCTGGAGTCCCAAGACTTTGCTGTCCTTGGGACCTGTGGTGTTGGGAGGTGGTCTCCAAGGCTCTGCCCAGCCTCTGCCCTCTGCCCTCCTCCCTGCCCCCACTGGCCATTCTTTACCCTGTGTCTGCAGGCACAGCTCAGTTCTGGCTGTGGCTCAGACAGTGCTGAGACATCCCCAACCACCTTCTCCTCATCCCAGCATCCCTGCCTCAGACGCTTTCTTGGTGCCCCAGACCAGTCCCTCAAGCCCCTTTCAGTCAATCCCCTGGCACCTCTCTCTGTTCACAGCCACCCTTTTCTCTGTCTTCTTGCTCTAAAGAGCCTCCTTTCCTGGCTCTACACCCTCTGTGGAGTCTGCCCCACCCTTGCCTACAGCCCGCCCTGCACTGGCATAGCTCATTGCCCGCCATGGCCCTGACATGAGTTTAGCACATGCACTCTAGCTTCAGCAGCCTGGGCACTCCCGTCCTCAACAAATCTTCTTCCCCCCTCAAGCCTGTCCTTTCTGTGGGCCTGGGCCTGGGCCTGGGCTTCTGCTGTGATAATATTGCCCTATAAGCTCATCACAATTTCTGCAACCTCAGTCCCCTTCATCAATGCGGTCCAGATTTCAGACTAAACTTGGGAAGTGTCAACCTGGAGCCCTCGGCCACCCTCAGTCTGCTGTGCTCACCCTCAGGAACCCTCCCTGTCCACACTCAGTCTGCCCCATGGATTCCTCTCAGCATAGGTGACAATGTGGCATGTGGTGATGTAGTGGGTGCAAGTCCTGTGCCCTGCAGCGAGAGGGCACCTCTCACAAATCTTTGGCTCACTGCTCTGTAGGGGACTCCAAACCCTCTGCCCAGGGCCCTGTGTTCTGAAGCATCCTGACTATCCTGATATTGCTACCTGTGACCTTGACTTGCTGTGAAGGCCCCCTTCTCCCAGGGTCCCCCGTGAACTATTAGTTTGCATGTGCCTTCCTTGGAGCAACCCAGTCCAGCTGTTAAATGACACCTGGGAAGCCACAGTCTTCAACTTGATCCAGAGAAGGGAAGCCTGGAGGGGGCCTGGGGCTATGCGCATCCTCAAGGGCTGGCCATAAGAAGAGTGTGGGAAATGCAGGAAGGCAAGGGGGGAGGCTACGGCTAAGCCCAAACTAAGCTACAGGCACACACCTTCATGCCAGGGGTGAGCTGGGAAGCATGTCCACCATAACCCAATGGAATAAGGGCCAGGGAGCTTCTTCCTGTATGTTGATGGGTGGACCTGTCGATTCTTCAGCTGCCCTTTCCACCCTAGCCTTTACCATTCGCTAGGGTGAGTAATGGGGCCAAGTAGCCTTGTTGAGCCAGCCGGACCCAGATTCCCAGGCCAGGCACGAGATCCCTTCAGCCCCATGTCATTTCCTTCCTACTCACCTTTGCAGGGAATGCCTCTTCAGAGAAAGGCCTGAGACAGTGAGTTATAATTTTAAGTCTGTGTCAAAAGTTGATTTCTTCTTCATTTCCATTCACGAAACTCCCTCCCTGCCTAGTTCTTCTTGTCTTTGTTCCCTGTTGGTTTGAAGTGTTAGACTGTAGCCCTGGTATGTAAATAATGTACATAGAGTAAGAAGAAAGAAACTTGATATTGAGGTGTTTGAAATATGGAACTGTAATAACTTCTAGGTCTTCTAAACCTGTGATTTCTGTGCCATTTTCTGTAAAGATACAAGTAAGAATAAAATGGATATAAAAACAGCAGGGGAGGAATCCAGGGGTCCCGCCTGTGCGGGTGGGATGGTTTGTGTATGTGTGAATAGGTGGCATAAAAAGTAAACCCACACATTGCTTTGTAGGTGAAAATTACTGGGTTCCTCTTTTAAAATTTTCACAAATGTAAAGGCACAGTGACCTGCATGTCTCCACTGAGCTGATACCACCCTTGGATGACATTTGTCACTGTGACATATCAGACACAACTTACACATCCCAGTGGTGGAGCCCCTACATTACTATCTATAATCCTTTCTCCTCCCCACACAGTAGATTACATTTTCCTTTCTCGCTGGTACTGACTTATAATCAGCCCTTGGTACCTCTGGCGAATCCCACAGCCCACCTTGGTCCCAAGGGCACTGACTCTCTTCCTGTCGTGTACACCTGTGCACTTGTATAGCTTACCCTCAACCCAAACCACAATAATAAGTGGAAAAGGTGGCAGGATCTGGGACAGAAAGTCAGACACATTATGCTAAATCCCTGTCAAAGAGAAGAGGAGTAAACAAGAGAAACCACTCAAGAAAGACCCCATGAAATTGTTTGCAGACAGCCGTGACCCACCAACTTGACAGCACGTGGGATGGAATTACAAGATGAGAGAGTGGAGCGAGCAGACGAGATAGGTTATATTTGAGCTTTTGCCTCAAGGAATCTCATAAGATCATTTCAAATTGGCTCAGATGTGAATTCCCTTGTGGACAAGGCTTCTGGCATTCCATCAGCAAAGGAGAATGACAGGAAGGCGGCAGTCCTCGCTCTCTGGATTGGACCTAGATGTGATCCTCCCAGACCCAGAGCTGAGAGGCACAATAGGGAATCTCTGGCTCCCATGTAGGGAAGGGGAAGAGCTCAGAGCCTGGCCTCAGGTCCTGTCATGTGGGGCTTCTCCCCCGTAGGGCTCATCCTTGGTCTAGGATGCTCTTCCCTCACCTAGGAAGAAATTACTGCTCATCCTTCAAGTCCCCTCCTCTCGAAAGCCTTCTGACCCACTGGGAAGAGTTTATAACCTCTGTTCCCTTACAGCACTTGGGACATTTCTGGATTATGGCATTTTCTGCATCATGTTGTAATTTTTCCTTACAAGTCTGTTTTCCTCCCAATACTGATTTTTTTTTTTTTTGGAGACAGTCTTATTATGTCACCCTCAGTAGAGTGCTGTGATGTCACAGCTCACAGCAACCTCCAACTCCTGGGCTTAAGTGATTCTCTTGCCTCAGCCTCCCAAGTAGCTGGGACTACAGGCACACACCACAACACCTGGCTATTTTTTGTTGCAGTTGTTTAGCTGGCCTGGGCCGGGTTTGAACCCACCAGCCTCCGTGTATGTGGCTGGCACTATAACCACTGTGCTATGGGCGCCGAGCCCAAGACTGATTTCTTTAAGGGTGGGGACTACATCTTGTTTATCTCTTATCCACAGGGTTCATCAATGGGCCTGATATTCAATCTATTGCTGAGTGAATGAGTGAATAACTGGATGTTCTGCCTCTATCTTGTCTACTTAATAAATTAAAGACATGTATTGAGCATCTGGTGTGTCTGAGGCAATGGGGCAGGACACTGGGCATCTAGTGGTGGACAAAGCAGTCCCAAGTTCCCTGTTCTTCTTGGAACTTACCGTCTGGAGAATTGAAATAACCACACAAACAAAATATAAAATTTCAAATGTTCTAAGTCCTTGGATGTGGGCATGATATAAGAGACCATGAAAACATGTTCTAGGGTGATTTGACCATCTATGTGTCCATCTGTGGGACTTGGGCCAAGGTTTTTAACCCTGAGCCTCTCTCTGGTGCGCTTTTTTTTTTTTTTTTTGAGACAGAGCCTCAAGCTGTCCCCCTGGGTAGAGTGCCGTGGCATCACAGCTCACAGCAACCACCAACTCCTGGGCTCAAGCGAGTATCCTGCCTCAGCCTCCCAAGTAGCTGGGACCACAGGCGCCTGCCACGACACCTGGCTATTTTTTGGTTGCAACCATCATTGTTGTTTGGCAGGCCTGGGCTGGATTCGAACCCGCCACCTTAGGTGTATATGGCTGGCACCTTAGCCACTTGAGCCACAGGCGCCGAGCCTCTCTGGTGTGTTCTAAAACAGAATTATAATATCCATGCTATTAGTCTCATAGCATTGTGAGGGAGAAGTGAGCAAGCAGAGAGAGGTGGCTCTGCCTAAGCAGGCTCCTCAAGCCCAGGGGACAGCCTTGGCAGCTGCCCCACCCTCAGGTAGAGCTAGGGACAACTGGGACATTCAGAGGGAGATTCCAGAAATCCCCCTAGATGGCCACTCCAGGGGATTTATTCTGGGAAGAGGCAAGCAGCTCCCTGCAGAGGGAAATGCAGACAGGCCCAGGGGGAGTTAATGATAGAAGAGGCTGGGTGGGAGGCAGACCTGGGCAGCCAGGCCCAGCTGAAGCAGAACAAAGAGAAATCCTGTTCAGGGGCTGGCTGCACTCAGGAGAGTCTTTCTCCCTGAAACCTGCCCCCAGAAGGGAGAGATTATTCCAGGCTCTGCCCGGCAACAGGCTGCCAATAGACAGCCGCATGCACCGTGAAGAACAAGAGAGTGATAAAAGGGCAGGAGGGACTGATTTATGAGGGCTGCTCAGAGCTGCTGAGTAGGCCTGGCAAGGATGGATGATGGGGAGGTGGGCTGGGGGTGGGTGAGTAGGGTGGGCTGTCAGTGGTGGGGGAGCTCTTGAGGCCTGGTACTGTGGCCTGGAGAGAGTAGCCACTAGAGGACACAGGGGTGTGATCTGAAGGATCAGGATCATGGGGACCAGCTCCTTGCTGGCCTCTCCAGCCTCCTATGTCTCCTGCATCCCATAGCTCCCTGGGGCCTCGGAGTGTCTCTCTGGCTCCCAGCAGAGCTGCAGTGCCTTTTCTTCTCAGCCTCCCCTCAAGTGCAGAGGTGTAGCAGGCTGGCTCACCACACTAGTGTCAGGTGTCAATGATAGAGGGAACCGGAAATACAGTGGTATCTCAGTCCACTTTGTGTTGCTATAGCAAAATACCATAGACTGAGTCATTTATACATAAAACAAATTTATTTCTTATAGTTCTGGAGGCTGGGAAGTCCAAGGTCAAGGCTCCGGCATCTGCTGAGGCCTTCTTGCTGCACTGTAACATGGTAGAAAGTGGAAGGGCAAGAGAACGGGGGACAGCGAGAGAGCGAGAGGAGGCTGCTTTCATATCAACCCCACTCCTGCTCACAGAGGGCGGCATGCAGGGGAGGAGCAAGAGAGTGATGAAAGGGTAGGAGGGACTCTGATTTATGAGGGCTGCTTGTATATTAGTCCTTCATGAGGGCTCAGCCTAACAACCTAATCACCTCTCATTAGGCCCCACCCCCCAAACTGAGGCAGGGGATGGGGGTAGTTTCCAACTCACGAAATTTGGGGGACACATTCATACCATAGCAGGGGCTTATGTGAACTCTGAACTAGCTTCTCAATTTCTCTTTCAATCTAAAATTGTAACGGGTTTATTTCAAAAAATAAACTATTTTAATAGTTGGTTTTCTAGAGGGAAAACAACATATGGCTTCTTTGGGTTGGAACGCATGCCAGGGCTGCCCCTTTCCTGTCTCTAACTCCCAGGGCTCCACTTACCCGGTGTCCCAGTTGGCTCCCAGGCACCCACAACTCATCTTCTGGCAAACTGAGCAGGGGTCAGCAGCCACTGGCCTCAACCTGCTCTGTCTCCTGGGGCCTCCTGCTTCCTGTGTCTTCTTCAGGTCTCCCTGTCTTCCCCACTTCCTGCTTCGCCCAGCAATGAAGTCAGGGATGTCTCTGCTTAGTCACAGCTGAGCAGGTCCAGCAATGATTTGCCACATTAGCTTCTTACTGCAGATCAATCCCAATAGTTAGCAGTGGATTGCTAACTATTCTCATCGACTGCCTCATCTCCTGCCCCCACCTCACCTTGGAGACAGGGACTCCTTTGGGTTTTCCATGGCTTTGCTCCCAGGATGGTGGAGCCAGGCTGTGGACATCAGGGAGTCTCTGTCATGGGAAAGGGTCAAGGAGTGACCCTTGTTCTACTGCTCAACCCTTGTCTACTGTTGAGCAGTAGAACTACTCGAGCTGTCCCATGTGCCCTACAGACTAATGGTCCCCTCTTACTATTGCTTGGTGCTAGGGAGACCAGAGAAAAGGTGGTTGACCAAGGGGAGCAGGATGGGCTCAGAGGAGAGAGGGAAGAAGAGGAAAAGTCCACCATTCCCCCTCAACAGACCCAGTAAGGGGAGACCAGACCAGGTTTTACCAGCTCAGAAGAAGGAACAAATGATTAATAGCAAAACCCAGGCTCAGTCAACAAAAAGCTTTGCAGCAAAGAGCTTTGCAGCTATGAAAAAGATGACAACTTGGCTCAGCACCTGTAACTCAAGAGGCTAAGACACTAGCCACATACACCAGAGCTGGTGGGTTCGAATACAGCCTGGGCCTGCCAAACAGCAGTGACAACTACAGCCAAAAAGTAGCTGGGCATTGTGGTGGACACCTATAGTCCCAGCTACTTGGGAGGCTGAGGCAAGAAAATCGCTAAGCCCAGGAGTTGGAGGTTGCTGTGAGCTGTGATGCCACAGCACTCTACCCAGGGCGACAGCTCAAGGCTTTGTTTCAAAGGAAAAAAAAAGAAAGAAAGAAAGAAAAAAAGAAAAAGATTACAACAACCCAGGTACGGTGGTTCACACCTGTAATCCTAGCACTCTGGGAGACTGAGGCGGGTGGATGGCCTGAGTTCAGGAGTTCGAGACCAGCCTGAGAAAGATTGAGACCCCATCTCTAAAAACTAGCCTGGTGTTATGGCGGTGCCTGTAGTCCCAGCTACTCAGGAGGTTGAAGTAAGAGGATTGCTTGAGCTGAAGAGTTTGAGGTTGCTGTGAGCTATTATGCCATGGCATGCTACCCAGGGTTACAAAGTGAGACTCTGTCTCAAAAAAAAAAATTTTTTTTTCCAAGCATGTAGGATTTTTGTAGGGGAAGGGATTTATTCCTGTTATCACTTCTAATTTTATTATATTGTGATCAGAGATCATCAGGTAATCCTCTCGATCTTTTACTATATATTGAGACTTGATTTGGACTAATATGCAGCACTTTTTATAAAATTGTAGTATGTGTTTGGTTAGGCAGAGAAGTAATGAAAATATTAAATGTATTTTCGTCCAGTGTTTTGTTTCAGGCTAGTTGCAACAATAGCTGGGAGAATAGAAGTTCTACCAAGGACATGCAGACCACACCATCGGTAGGGTAGTCAGGCCGTCGGGCAGCAGTGAAGGGAAGGACTTGCTCTTTTAATAGTACTTTCTTATACATCTATAAAAAAAACCAAATGTGTTAATTTTGAACTGTTACTTTTTGTGATTTTTTAAATTTAAAATTAATAACTTACCACATTATCTTATTTATTCTCTCTATATACTTTTGCATTTTTTGTAAACCAGTTGAGTATAAGTTGAGGACATGATATCCCATTACCACTAAACATTTTGGTGTATATTTCCTTAAAATGAGAGCACTCTCCCATGTGGCCACAATATAATCAATGAAATCAAGAAATTGACACTGGCCAAGCAGGAGTGGTAGCTCATACCTGTAGTCCCAGCTACTTGGAAGGCTGAGGCAAGAGGATCACTTGAACCCAGGAGTCGGATGTTGCTGTGAGCTACAGAAGCCAGAGCACTCTACCCAGGGTGACAGAGTGAGACTTGGTCTCAAAAAAGAAAAAAAAAGAAATAGACATTGATTTGTCCACATGGACATTCAATACCACCATCTAATCCACAGAGCACTGATCATTCCAATAATGTCCTTTATAAATTGTGAACCTGACCCAGGATCACACATTGGATTTAGTTGCCAAATCTCTGTAGTTTCCTGTAATCTGGATTAACTCCTCAGTCTATCCTGGCCTTCTATGCCCTTGACATTTTTGAAGATGTTAGGCCAGTTATTTTATAGAATGTCCTTAGCTTGAGTTTGTCTGATATTTCCTCATGATTAGACTCAAGTTGCATAACCTGAATCTGCAATTTTGGCAGAAATACCCTGGAAGTGGCTCTCTGCTCTCAGTGCGGTGTATAAGGAACACACCATGTCCTCCCATTCTTGGTATCGGTGACTTTTATCCTTTGGTTAAGATGGTATCTGCTAGGTGTTTCTGTTGTATAGTTAGTGAATATCATGTACCTATTAACAAGTATTTTGTGGAGAGATACTTTGAGACTATATAAATGTCTTATTCCTCATCAATCTTTAATCCATTAGTTTTAAAATCTGTTGATGCCTCTTGCCTGAACCTTACCTGGCTCCTTTTAGTGGAGAAGGGCATTTAGACAGCAGGATCTGGGCACTGGGTGTGTTTGCTGCTACTGTAGTATAATTGCTTCCAGGTTCTCTCAGGGGACAGAGTTGGGGCACACACACCCCACACTGCATGCATAGTACTTAGAGCTGCAGTCTGAATGCCCTGTACCCTGGCATGAAAGGTGGCCCAGACCCTTTTTCTCTGACTGGAAGGATCTAGGGTACTGTGATGTCCCCAAGTCACATGTACCTAATTCTTCTCTCAGATACCTGGAACAAGGGTTTGAAATGGGCAAAGGTCAGGCTTTGATCCTGCAACTCCATTACTAGGTATCTACACAGAAGGAAAAAAATCACTTTATCATAAGGACATTTGCATTAGATTGTTTATCACAGCTTAATTTACAATTGCCAAGATGTGGAATCAACCCAAGCACCCATGATTAATAGACTGTGGAATATGTTGGGGGTGTAATGCAGTCACATACAAACCCTTTCCCCTTCTCCTCCTCCTAAGACCAAGGTAAAGGCTGGGCAAGATAGCTGGCGCCTGTAATCCTAGTGCACTGGGAGACTGAGGCAGGTGGATTGCTTGAGCTCATGAGTTCGAGACCAGCCTGACCTCATTTCTACTAAAAATAGAAAAAACTGAGGCTTGAGGGTCGCTTGAGCTAAGAGTTGGAGTTTGCTGTAAGCTATGATGATATCATGGCCCTCTACCCAGGGCAACAGCTTGAGATTCTGTCTCAAAAAAAAAGAAAAGAAAGATGGAGACTTTATAGATTTTGTATTAATCTGGATGGAGTTGAAACACATTCTTCTTTTTTTTTTTTAATTATTATTATTATTTTTTTTTTTTTTGAGACAGAGTCTCAAGCTATCCCCCTGGGTAGAGTGCCATGGCATCACAGCTCACAGCAACCTCCAACTCCTGGGCTCAAGCGAGTCTCCTGCCTCCGCCTCCCAAGTAGCTGGGACCACAGGCGCCCACCACAATGCCCGGCTATTTTTTGGTTGCAGCCGTCATTGTTGTTTGGCGGGTCCGGGCTGGGGATTCGAACCCGCCACCTTAGGTGTACGTGGCTGGCGCCTTAGCCGGTTGAGCTAGAAACACATTCTTCTAAGTAAAGTATCACAAGAATGGAAAAGCAAGTATCCAATGTACTCAATATTAATATGAAGCCAGCAGATGAACTAATACATACCCACACAAGAGAAAACTCAATTTAATTCAAGTTGGGGGGAGAGGGGAGGAAGGAGGGGGATGAGTGTGGTCCCATCTAATGAGTATAATGTAAGGGTATATGGCACACCTCCTCTGTGTGGGGCACAACTACAGGAACTTTACCTAACAAACGCAAACATTGTAACCTAATCGTTTGTGCCCTCATATTAATCTGAAACAAACAAACAAAGTCAGGTCAAGCCACACACCCCTGCGTTAGCAATCGCCTTCGTAAAGGAGTTGGGCAGTTTTTAATAAATGAAGCATGTTAGAACCCTAACAAGGATTTTTCCACATGGACCTTTGAATGTCTCCTCTGCCAGGCATTGGGGGTATAAGTAGCCAACATTTCAACTTACAGTGAGGGTGAGAGGTATAGTTTTCCCAGAAAACCTGAGCTAAAGCCAGCTGCTGAAACACACAGTAAGATTTACTTCTGATCCTCCTGGGTGACTGGGCAAGGTAGAAACACGCTGATGAAAGTGCACAGAAAGTGTAGCCTTCGGCTGGAGAGCCCCCTGGACCCGATGTGTGCCCAGGGATAACTGCAGCCCCTGAGGCCACTCCCAGGATTACTGGGTGTGAGGTTGGCCTCCCCAGCCGGAACTAGAGGGAAATCAGAGGCCTACAGGGATTCTGCCTGCTGGTATGGAGATGGGGCTGGGGTTGATCTTGGTTGTCTGATGCCAGCTCCCCTGGGGGCAGCATCACCTCCTGTGCTGGGAGGTAGGAGAGGTATACTCTGTGGCCACCCACTTGACCACTCCTGGCAAAACTGGGGCCAGGATGGAGCCCACTCTTCTCTGGAAACTGTGTCATGGCTGGCAAGTAGAGATAGATGCCAAGAGTGCACAGTTAGCCAAGTGGTGCAGCAGAAGCATCCTGGGCCCATAACCTAGAGGTCAACGGATTGAAACCATCCTCTGCTATTATGGCCAGGCGTGGTGGCTCACGCCTGTAATCCTAGTACTCTGGGAGGCCAATGCAGGTGGATTGCTCGAGCTCATGAGTTCAAGACCAGCTCTAAGCAAGAGCGAGACTCCATCTCTAAAAAAGTAGCTGAGTGGCAGGCACCTGTAGTCCCAGCTAGGAGGCTGAGGTAAGAGAATCAATTGAGTCCAAGAGTTTAAGGTTGCTGTGAATTGTGATGCCACAGCACTCTACTGAGGGTAAGAAAGTGAGACTCTGTCTCAAAAAAAAAAAAAAAAAAAATAGAATGTGGGCAGATGCAGCAAGCAGTGTGAAGGAACAGCCTGGGCAGGAAGGACTGGAGCGAGGGAGAGGTTTTTTTTTTTTTTTTTGAGACAGAGCCTCAAGCTGTCCCCCTGGGTAGAGTGTCATGGCTTCACTGCTCACAGCGACCTCCAACTCCTGGGCTCAAGCAAGTCTCCTGCCTCAGCCTCCCAAGTAGCTGGGACCACAGGTGCCCTCCACAACACCTGACTGTTTTTGGTTGCAGCCATTATTGTTGTTTGGCAGGCCCAGGCTGGATTCGAACCCGCCACCTTAGGTGTATATGGCTGGTGCCTTAGCGGCTTGAGCCACAGGCGCCGAGCCCGAGGGAGAGGTCTTGAGTTGATTCCTGAGCAGAAGGGTAAGCGTGACCTGTGTGTCCCTGGCTGGAGAGCAACTTCCCTAGGTGTGGAGATAAGGGAAGGATTCTGGGGAAGGTGGCCTTGAGGCCCAGGCAGCATCAACTTGACAGGAAAAGGGAGCTCTCAGCTCCTTCCAGCCCAGGTCTGGGCACAGCAGCTCCCAGACCTCACTAAGGGGCCCTTCTTTCTCTGCTCTGCCTTGGCTCAAGCTTTTGGGTGCTGTTGCAAAGCCCCTTTCTAGAACATGACCCTCAGACTCTAGTTGAATGAATGATGGGACCCTCTAGGACAGTGGTTCTCAACCTTCCTAATGCCACGAGCCTTTAATACAGTTCCTGTGGGTCGCGATCCACAGGTTGAGAACTGCTGCTCTAGGACCAAACACCTTCCTGGCTTCTTATCAGAAAGGAGCTGAGGGCCTGGGGCCAGAGCTGCTCCATAGATGTGAAGAAGTAAACAGCCTTCGTGGGAGGTGTGTGTGGAGGTAGGAGCCTGGCCACGAAGAGGGAGATGGGGTGGGCAGCATCCCAGGACAGGGTAGAGTCTGTGTTTTGTGGGACTACAGGTGCCACCCTTGCCAGAGTAGATCAAAGTTTTGAGGTTCTGGAGCCTTTTAAACTCACCGGTACAGAACACAGTATCACACACACAGTGCCTGCAGCGCTTAGAATGAGCAGCTCCCATCCATCCTCCACAGCCCACCTCCTCCCTCTCCACATGCCTCGGTCCTATATCATTGTATGGCCTGCAGGGACCTGGCCCAGCACTGCTTGCTCCTGCACCCAGAGGGGAGGCATGCTCTCAAAACAGGCCCATCCTACCATCTGGCCAAGTCCTGGTGACTCACTTCTGACATTACCTCCTCCAGGGAGCCCGTCTTGATTCGTGTCCTGCTTTGGAGTGTATTCCTTTTTGTTTCCCATAACAGCCCATCCTTACCTCAGTGTTCTTAGTCCCCTGTTGTCATGCCCATCTCTACCCACTCCCCAGGCTCAAGACTCTGAGAGGAAGGGGACAGTGCCTGAACTGTGTCCACTCCAGTGTCTGGCACCTGAAAGGCTGTGTTGTTATGAGACAGTTGAAAGAACACCAGTTTAGAAATCAGTCTCCAATATAAAGCACCTAGCATGTGCAGGCGCCTTTTCTGGCACTTTGCTCACAAATATCCCTGCCCTCCTGGGCTTCATTCTGGTCTGAGAGTTGGACGGCAGCACTGGACAGCATAAGCAGGTGTCATGGAACGATCCCCCTTGAAGGAAGAAGGGAGTTAAAGAGAGCAGGGGATGGGCCCCAAGGACTGTGGGGACAGGGGACAGGTTAGGAGCTCACAGTTACCCTGGAAAGAACATGTTCCTGCCTTAGCCCTTCCCAGCTCTGCTCACCAGGGGTCCCAGAACAGGAGGTGTGGAGAGCCACCTGCTCACAAATCTGCCTTGAACCTCAGCTGTGTGCGCTCAGCTGCTCGCCTTGCTGGGGAAGGCTGCACTGCCCTTCAGGACACAGTGTCAGTGGGAAGATGAGGCCCACACATGATGTACAGAGACTAAGGTGGCACCTTGGCACATAAGCTACCAGTTGAGGTGCTGGGGCAGGAGGACCAGCTTTGTGTGTTCCCTCATCTGTCAATCTGTCAGTTCTTTATGGAGCACCTACTGTGTGCCAGCACTGTGCAAGGAGCAGAGTAGACACAACCCCTTCCTGACCTTCTGGAGCTGTGTTCCTATTGGCAGGAGGGCTGGGTAGATGGACAGAGAACTACTAAGGCTTCTTAATAAAGAGCAGAGTCAGGCCAACATCCATCAAGAGCTCCCTTTGATTGAGGCTCCTTGCTAGTCCTGTGTTTGGTGATCAGGCCTGCTATTGCCAGGACAGCCAGAGCGAAGTTGGGGTTGGGGTGGGGTGGGCCTTGCCTCCGGGTGGGCAGGGGTAGATGTAGCCAGCCTCCTGCAGAGGTGCTAGGACAGTAGTGTGGCAGGAAAGGTCAGGCTCTGACTCAGCGGCTCACCTGTCTCTTCCAGGGCCATCGCCTCCATCTTGGCCAGTACTGGGAGAAATTCTGT
Source organism: Otolemur garnettii (assembly GCF_000181295.1). Lineage (NCBI taxonomy): Eukaryota > Metazoa > Chordata > Mammalia > Primates > Galagidae > Otolemur > Otolemur garnettii. The sequence goes on from NW_003852415.1 coordinate 888,203, forward strand.
ACCCCCCTTCTCTGCCTAAAGCTGTTGGTGGCCTCTACATTCCTTATACTCAGCTTGGGACCTGGAGTGTTGTACCTTGCCCAGCTCAAGTACCTAGAGCCCAGAGAGGCAGAGCAAGAGGATGAGGAGGACTGGGTGGGGAGGGCCCTGGCCCTGGGCCACAGAGGGAGGAGCAGAGTAACTTCTGATGCTCATTTGGTGGGCTGAGGTCTGGGCAGCTGTGCTGGGGGTGGGGCTTTGGGGCTGGTGCTTCTCTTGAAATGGTGGGATGCTTTTTGTCTTTATTTTTTATTCATTTATTTATTTTTTTGAGACAGAGCCTCAAGCTGTCCCCCTGGGTAGAGTGCCGTGCCATTATAGCTCACAGCAACCTCCAACTCCTGGGCTCAAGCGAGTCTCCTGCCTCCGCCTCCCAAGTAGCTGGGACCACAGGCGCCCGCCACAGCGCCTGGCTATTTTTTGGTTGCAGCCGTCATTGTTGTTTGGCAGGTCCGGGCTGGGGATTCGAACCCGCCACCTTAGGTGTACGTGGCTGGCGCCTTAGCCGGTTGAGCTATAGGTGCCGAGCCATGCTTTTTGTCTTTAAAAGGCACACAGAAGACAATCATGCTGGTGAACCTTTCTCCTCTTCCAGCTCTAGTGCCAGCTCTGACACCAGATGCACAGCTAACGTCAAAGCCAGTGCCAACTCTGGCATCGGCTTCAGTACAGGCTGTAGAGATAGAGCCAGCTCCAGAGCTAGACATGGCTGTGGTATCAGCTTCAGTTGTAGAGCTATAGCCAGCACCACCTCTAGAGCTAGAACAAGCTCCAAAACTAGTTCTAGAGGTAGAACCAGCACCAGAACCAGCTTGAAGGCCAGCTATAGTGCTAGCTCTACCACCAGCTACAGAGCTCCATTCAACTGTGGTGCCAGCTTTAGAGTTCAAGCCAGTTCTAGTGCTATGTCCAGAGCTAGAATCAGCTACAGTGTCAGCTACAAAACTGGTGCCTGCTTTAGCTCCCAAGCTAGAGCACTAGCCCCCGCCCTAGCTCTAGTTCTGGAGCTAGAGCCAGCTCTGGCATGTACTCTGGTGCCAATTCTAGAGCTAGAGCCAGCATTAGCTTTAGAGCAAGTGCTGGCTCCAATACCAGCTCTAGCACCTGCCCCAAGATAGCCACGCTGAGTCCGAGCTTCAGTGCTAGAAGCAACTCCAGCACCAAATCCAATGACAGAGGCTGTGTTAGGTATAGAGCAAGCACTAGCTACAATGCCAAAGCCATATCCAAAAGAGGCTCTAGGGCCAGAGCCAGTTCAAGAGCTACACCAGTACTTACACCAACTCTCATACAGTTACACTGCCACAGTGAGCAATAGGGCCAGTGCCAAGTTCTGAGCTAGTGCCAGCTCCAATATCAGCTCTAGCACTAGCTCTAGCACCAAATCGGAACTGCAGCCATTCTAAGGCTAGAGCCAGCTTCAGAGGTACAGCCAGTAATTGGACCAGCTCTAATACCAGCTCCAGGGCGGGGCACAGTGGCTCACACCTGTAATCCCAGCACTTGGGAGGCCAAGGCGGGTGGCTTGCCTGAGCTCACTAGTTCAAGACCAGCTTTAGTAAGAGCGAGACCTCGTCTCTTAAAAATAGCTGGGCGTTGTGGCGGCTTGGGAGGCTGAGGTAAGAGGATAGCTTGAGCCCAAGAATTTTTAGGTTGCTGTGAGCTATGATGCCACAGCACTCTACCATGGGCAACAAGTGAGACTGTCTCAAAAAATAAATAAATAAATAAAACCAGCTCCAGGGCTATACCTAGTTACTGCTCCAGCTCCAGTACCAGTGCCAGTTACATATCTAGAGCTAGTCCCAGATCTAGATGTAGAAGCAGCACCAAATCCGGTACCAAATCCGGCATTAGGTCCAGAGGTAGTGCCAGTTCCAGTGCTAGCTCTAGCACGAGGGCCAGAGCTAGAGTTAGCTCTATTCTAGCACCACTTCCAAGGCCAGCTCCAGTGACAGTTCTGACACAAGCTCTGGAGTCAGAGCTACCTCCATGTTCAGTATCCTCTCCATAGGTATGGTCAGCTCTAATACCAGCTTCAAACCTAGAACTTTCAGCAGCTCCAGTGCCAGGGCCAAGTCTAGCCTCAGCCCTAGCTCCAGTACCAGAGTTAGAGATAACTTACTTTAGCACCAGCTCTAGCATCTACCCCTAAGTTATAGCCAGATCCAGTGCCAGCTGCAGCACCAAAAGATGTAGAACAAGTGCTGGGCCAGAGCTAGTGCCAGCTTTAGCATGGCTCCAGCATGAGCTCCAGACCAGAGTCACAGCTAGATCAGCTCTAACACCAGCTTCAGAGCCATAGCCATTGAGCCAGCTGTAGTATGAATGCCAGTTATAGATCTTTCAGTAGAGCCAGTATCTGCTCCAGAACTAGGACCAGCTACAAGGCCTGCCAGTTGTAGAGCTAGAGCCAGCTCTAATGTCAACTCCAAGGTAAGCTCCAATGCCAGTGCTAGTGCTACCATTAGTGCCAGTTCCAGATCAAAAGCTGGCGTTAGCACTATTCCAAAGATAAAGTCAGGTCCTATGCTAGTTCCAGAGCTATTAACAGTCTGGTTCCAGTACCATTGTTGATTTAGAGTTCAAGTCAGCACCAGCCCCAGAGCTAGAAGCAGTTCCAGCACTGACTTTAGTGCTAAAGCCAGTTCTAGTTCCAGAGCTAGTGCCAGCTCCAGCACCATAAGCACAGCTAGTGCCAGTTCCAGAAATTAGAGCACCAGATGAGAAATCAGAGCTTGCTCCAGAGATAGAGCCACCTCCAGCACCAACTTCAGAACTAGAACCAGCTGAAGTGCTAACTTGTGAGCCACCTCCAGAGCTAAAGTAAATACCAGAGGCTCCTTTGCTCTCCCCTGCCCCTCCCTCACTCTCTGCTTTCTGCTCTCTTCTCTTTCTCATTTCTTCCCCTCACTATTTCCCCCTCCCTAATATAAAATAAATTTATACTTCTATATTCTAAATAATAATCATAATAAAGTCAGTGTCAGCGGTAGGACCGGCTTTACCACCAGTTCCAGAGCTTCAGCCAGGTGGTGCCAGCTACAGAGCTACATTCACTGTTGGTGTCAGCTCCAGAGGTAAAGCCAGCTCCAGATCTGATATCATCTTTAGAGCTAGTCTGCTCCAATTCAAGCTTAATAGCTAGAGCCTGCTCCAGCCCCAGTGCTAGCTCTAGCACCAGCCCTAGATCTAGCTTCAGAGCTGGAGACAGCTCTGCCACCTAGCCCAACACTAGAGCATCAGCTAGAAAGCAAGACCTTGCTCCAGCACTAGCTCACTTTCTGCACTCACCCTCAAGCTAAAGCCAGATTGAAGGCTAGCTCCAGAGGTTAGAAGCAGCTCCATTGCCAAATCCAGGGACAGAGCCGGTGCTAGTTCATCTGTCAGTGGACATTTTTTGTGTTGTTTCCACTTTTTGACTACTGTGAGTAGTGTTGTTATAAACATCACTGTACAAGTATATGTTCACTTGTCTCAAGTCCTTTTGAATATACACCTAAGAGTGAAACTTCTGGGTCATATGGTAATTCCGTGTTTTACTATTTGAGAAACCACCAAATTGCTTTCCATAGTGGCTGCACAATTTTATTTCCCTACCTGTAATGTATGAAGGTTTCGATTTTTCCATGTTCGTCGGCACTTGTTATTTTCTTATTTAATTCTAGCCATACTAAAGTATGTATGAAATGTCTCACTGTGGCTTCCACTTGCATTTTCCTAATGACTGATGATGTTGAGCACCTCTTCATATGCTTCTTGGACATGTATAGATCTATTCTCTTTGGAGAAATGTCTATTTAGATGCTTTGCCAATTTTAAAATTGGGTTATGGCTCGGTGCCCATAGCTCAGTGGTTAGGGTGCTGGCCACATGCACCGGGGCTGGTGGGTTCCAACCCGACCAGGACCTGCTAGACAACGACAACAATAACAACAACAACAAAACAGCCGGCATTGTGGTAGGCGCCTGTAGTCCCAGCTACTGTGGAGCTGAGGCAAGAGAATCGCTTAAGCCCAAGAGTTTGAAGTTGCTGTGAGTTGTGACGCCATGACACTCTACTAAGGGTGACATAGTGAGACTCTGTCCCAAAAATAAATAAAACAAAATAATATTAGGTTATTTGTATTTTTGTTGTTGAGTTGGGAGAGTTCTTTATATATTCTGGATGGTATCCCACAGTCACTTCGGCTCCATTTACTTTTCTTCATTCTTTTTCCATTCTGCTCCTCAGACTAGATACTTTTAACCACCATATATCTTCCACTTTGCTGATTCTTTTTTTTTTTTTTTCTTCTTTTTTGAGACAGTCTCACTCTGTTGCCCCAGGCTACAGTCCCATGGAGTCAGCCCAGCTCACAGCAACCTCAAACTCCTTGACTCAAGTGATCCTCCTGCCTCAGCCTCCCAGAATACTAAGATTACAGGTCTGAGCCACACTGCTCAGCCTAAGAGCTCTGATTCTTTCTTCAGCTAACTCAAATCTGCCATTAAACTCTTCAATTCGAATTTTCTATTTGAATTATTGTACTTTCCAGGTCTAGATCTATTTGGTTCCTTTTTATAATTTCTGTCATCTTCTTGATATTCACATTTTGTTAATGCAATATTGTCCTCATTTCCTTTAGTCTTTGAGCATATTTAAGACAGTTGATTTGGACTTTGCCTAGTCAGTCTGATGTCTAGTCTTCCTCAGGGACAGTTTCTGTCAATTAATTTTTTCCCTTTGAATTGGCCATAATTTCCTATTTCTTTGTCTAACTAACATGTGAGGTTTATTTGTTAAAAACTAGACATTTGAATATTATAATATGGTAAATCTGGAAATCAGTCTCTCTCCCCTCCCTAGAGTTTGATACTTTGGTGGTTTTTCTGTTTGTTTTTTTGAGATGAATCTCACTTGGTTACCCCAGGCTACAGTGCCATGGCCTCAGCCTGCCTCACAGCAACCTCTAACTCCTGAGCTCAAGCAATCCTCCTCCAAGTAGGAGGAACTACAGGCACCCACCACAACACTTGTCTAGTTTTTCTGTTTTTAGTAGAGATAGGGTCTTGCTCTTGCTCAGGCTGGTCTCAAATTCCTGAGCTCAAAGGATCCTCCCACTTCAGCCTCCCAGAGTGTGAGGATTACAGCCCTGAGCCACCGCACCTACCCGGTTTGCTGTTTCTAATTACTGAAGAATGTAGTCATCTGTTTGGTGACTTTACCAAAGTATTTTTGTCATGTGTGGTCACATGAAGTCTCTGTTCAGATAGTGTTTTGATAGAGATTTCATTGAATATGGGAGCTAAAAATAAATAAGCAGATAAACAAAACCCCATGTCTCTCAGTATTTGCAGACTGGCTCTGTGCTGGGACAGTCCTTCAACACTTCTGCTGTTGATAATTCTGCCTTTACTTTCTGCTTGGACTAAGCCTAAAGATCAGCCAAACATGAAAGTTTAGAATCTTCATGGGTCTTTTCTGAACACGTATCCCGTCCTGAACATGCATGTGCCTTTCTGAATTCTCCAGTATACACAGTCACTTTTGAATACACTAATTTCCCAAAGAAGCTCTCTCCTCAGAACTTTCTCTCAGGATTTAGATGGTCTATTGTATGTTCTAACCCTAACCTTTTGCTGTAGTAGCTGCAGGGTTTTGCCTTACAAAGTTTTTGAGCAATGCCCACAACCCTGAGTTCTTTTTTTGTTTTTTTTTTTCCACCCTGAGTTCTAAGTCAAGCAAAACAGAGACAAGTAACCGTGTTGTACTCCCGGACAGGTGAGAACAGACAAACAGAATGATCTGTAAGATCTGAATGCTTTCCCTGTCACAAGGGACCAGGATCCTGCGCTGGGATTGTGGACTGCTGTTTTCCAGACTAACACCGAAACCAGGAGGGGGTAGGGGAAGGCTAATTAAAAATATTACAAAGCCTTCCCCTATATAAAAGAAAATAGCAACTAATTCTCACATAAGTTGGATTTAATTTTGACTTCCC
>NW_003852415.1:894333-918952 GCF_000181295.1 Otolemur garnettii
TTTTTTTTTTTTTTTTTGTAGAGACAGAGTTTTACTTTATCACCCTTGGTAGAGTGCAGTGGTATCACACAGCTCACAGCAACCTCCAGCTCTTGGGCTTAGGCGATTCTTTTGCCTCAGCCTCCCGAGTAGCTGGGACTACAGGTGCCCGCCACAACCCCTGGCCATTTTTTGGTTGCAGTTTGGTCAGGGCCGGGTTTGAACCTGCCACCCTTGGTATATGGGGCCGGTGCCCCCTAGCATTTTTTTAAGTTGTCTTTTTCTTTTTCTTTTTTTGAGACAGAGTCTTGGGGTGGCACCTGTGGCTCAAAGGAGTAGGGTACCGGCCCCATATGCCAGAGGTGGCAGGTTCAAACCCAGCCCTGGCCAAAAAAAAAAAGACAGTGTCTCACTATGTTGCCCTTGGTAGAGTGCTTTGGTGTCACAGCTCACAGCAACCTCAAACTCTTGGGCTTAAGTGAATCTCTTGCCTCAGCCTCCCAAGTAGTTGGGACTACAGGCACCGACCATAACGCCCAGCTAATTTTTGTTGTATGTATACAAATACCGTAACCTAGTTGTACCCTCACATTAACCTGAAATTTAAAAAATAAATAAATCTTACAGCTGGTCACTTCTCTCCACCTGCTTGAATCCATCCAGAAGCAGGTCAGAGGGAGCCAGAAAAGTAGGGAAAACCATAAAGAAAATAAGGAGGAGGAGTCTGGGTGGCAGCCTGAGCCCACCATGTGGGGAGTGTTAGGAACTGGTGGTGGAGCCCTTCTGCAGATGATAAGGCAGCTGTTGAAAATGAGGGCACTTCAGTCATGGCACACCAGCTGTGTCTGAGTTGCATTCTGAGTCCTATGGTTACAGTGGGGAGCAAGAGAGACCTGGTGCCTCCCTCCTGCAGCTCACACGTTTCCTATGGTATGTCGTGGGTCTGAGGATCAGAAAGCAGCAGGAAAATGCTTTGAGCTCCACCTCACGTGCAAAACATTTACAGAATTATCTGTCTGGTGTGATACTGAAGAAGGTCTTGAGGTGTCTCTAGAATTCAACCATTCTGGCATTTCCCAAAATACCAAAACACGAGACCATGAAAGACTATTACAGAATTTTGACAAAGGGTTCATGAGATTGTGGGGAATTACATCACTTGCTGCAAGGCAAACTATCTTTAAAACCCCCGTTATCTTCCCCCGAAGTTTCATTTCTTACACAGTGGGTGTGTCTTCTCTCTGTCTCCCACTTCTCCCCTTCAGTCTCCTTAGGCTCCTTGGGTACTCTTCCTTCCCTCCCAAGGGATTGGGTGCTAGAGGAGACAACTTGGATCCCAGGACAAACTTCAGGGAAGTAGAAGAGAGGGTGGAAGTGATCTTAGCTTCTGAACAAAAAATCATGAATTGAGATCAAACATTTACTTCAGACAACAGCTTCCTGGCAGCAACAACTGGCCTACTGCCCGGATGTCTTCAGTGGAGCAGGTGACCCTGGCTCAGAGTGGTCCGTAGTAACGAGGTTCCCCCTTTCCCAGTTGGGGCGGTGTCAGTAAAGGCCCAATAGCCTGAACAATAGCCTTGTCCCACAGAAACAAAGAGCTCCTCCCCAACTGGGTTTCAACAGACCGAATAGGGAACCTGGACTTAGGTCCCTACCTGACATTAAGAGGTGGTTCCCTTTCCCCATCATGATCTGCCAGAGAAAGCCTGCTAAAGTAAGATTTGAATAAAGAACCACGGTCTCATAACACCCAACACCCATAGAAGATCATTCTTCATACTGAGTCATGTTTAAGTGTACACTTCAGAGGCATTAGGTACACGCATGCTGGTGTAACCATCACACTATCCAGCTCCAGGCCTTTTCCGTCATCCCAAACTGAAACCCTACCCATTAAACAACAATTTTCTGTTTCTTCCACCCCTGAACCTGTGGTAACTACCACTCTACTTTCTGTCTCTATGAGTTTGCTTATCTTAGGTAATTCATATAAGATCATACAATTTTTGTCCTTTGATGGCTGGTTTATTTCACGTAGTATAATGTCTTCAAGGTTTATCTGTGTTGGAATGTGTCAAAATTCCACTCCTTTTAAAGGCTGAATAACATTCCATTGTTGTAATCCACATGTTTACCCTTTCATCTACTGATGAACATTTGGGTTGGGTCTACCTTTAGGATATTGTGAATAATGCTCTTATCAACGTTAATACACAAGTATCTGAGTGGATTTTTTTTTAAATTTAAACAGAGTTTGAGGATCTGCCTCATTTCAATGTATAAGTGGTTCTGAGACTTGCAGGGTAGCCCCAGAGATTTGTTCCCCCTCTTGTTCATGTCACCCATGGACAGGAACCTGTGAATAGAGGAGGGATTCTAGGATTCTCTAAACATGACTATTCTGACCTGGGTGTGCACATGCCTGCAGTCCCCATTACTCTGTAGGCTGAGGCAGGAGGATAGCTTGAGTCTAGGAGTTCAAGGTTGTGGTGAGCTATGATCACACCACAGCCCTTTGGCCTGGATGACAAAGTGAGACCTTGTCTCTAAAAAAGAAAAGAAAAAAGCACGTGACAATTCTACTCCAAATCCTCCTGGAATTACTCAACTGCAGAGTTAGAGCTGCTCTGCTAGTCAGGGCTTCAGAAGTGGGCAGACATGCTAACCAGAATCTCGCCTTCCCAGTGTGGCCTTCTGTCAAAGTCCAAGTGGATTTTTTCCAAATGTTGATCATAAGACTTTTCAGGGACTATGGAAACTTCTTCAGGAGGGTGGAGCAAGTCCATGCAATGAGATGACCCAGTGGCCATCATTCATATGCGGCCACAGTGGAAAGAGTCTATAGTCTTCAACTCTGTTAACAGACACCTACCTACACACACATTTTATAAGCAGATGGGAGAGGACTTTGCAAAGCCTTTTTAGATCCACCCACATCTGTACTGGCCACTTCACTCAGAACCAGCTGGGGAGGAGGTTACTCAAATGGAATTTTAAAAATATTCTTTAAAAATAAAATGGTTAGGTTGGGCACGGTGGCTCACGCCTGTAATCCTAGCACACTAGGAGGCCAAGCTGGGTGGATTGCTTGAGCTCATGAATTTGAGACCAGCTTGAGCAAAAGCAAGACCCTGTCTTTACTAAAAATAGAAAAACTGAAGCAAGAGGTTCAATTGAGCCCAAGAGTCAGAGGTTGCTGTGAGCTATGATGTCATTGCACTCTAACCAGGGTGACATCTTGAGACTCTTGGCTCAAAATAAATAAATAAATAAAATTAAATGGTTAAAATTTGTGCACAAACTAAAGTGGCCAGATCGCCAAAGGCTGGGGATCTGAGACCCAGGGTAAAAGGAGGGGTGGCCCCTTCCAAGGAAGGGAGTCCTAAGAGACCTCAGGCCACCTCCATTCCTGCCCCACAGTCACCACCCTTATCCTGATAAACCAGAGGAGTGGCTATAAGGTACCCACCAGAGACGCGGTGGCCTTCTAGGCCATTTCTGGCAAAAAAAAAAAAAAAAAAAAAAAGTGCAGGGATACCGGAAATCCTAGTTCACAGGTAGTAGTGATACTTAGGAAACAAGGTACATAGGTAGCTCCAAACACCCATCCACCCACAAAAACATTAAAATACAAGCAGAAACCATCAGAACCAATTTTGTCAGAATTCTGGGCCTCTTTGCCTATTCATCCTGGCAATGGAGCCCCCTTTGCTGTCAAGGGTGAACATATCTTGCTCTGTAAGCCTGTATCTTGCTCTTACTCTGTAAACTTAGCTTTTTCTTCCTCAACAAGCTTTGTTACACACTTGCCTTAAACGAACTGTCAGGGTTTTGGAAAATAATCAAAGGTTTACAGCAATGATGGAAACACTGCATCCAGAAAAAGACTGGGAAAGCTGGGGGCAATGGCTTACACCTGTAATCCCAGTACTCTGGGAGGCTGAGGCAGGTGGATTGCCTGAGCTCATAAGTTCAAGACCAGCCTGAGTCAGAGTGAGACCTCATTTCTAAAAAGAAACAGCTGGATATTGTGGAAGGTGACTATAGTCCCAGCCACTTGGAAGGTAGAGGCAAGGGTATTGTTTAAGCCCAAGAGTTTGAGGTTGCTGTGAGCTGTGATATCACAGCACTCTAAGGGTAACAAACTGAGACTCTTTTAAAAAAAGGAAAAAGACTAGGTATGGTGGCTCACAACTGTAATCTCAGCACTTTGGGAGGCCAAGGTGGGAGGATTTCGTGAGGCCAGGAGTTTCAGACTAGGCTGGGCAATATAGTGAAACCCCATCTCTACAAAAAATATTTTAAAAATTAGCTGGGCCTGGTGGAGCATGCCTGTAGTTGCAGCTACTTGGGGAGGATGAAGGAGGAGGATTGCTTGAGCCCAGGAGTTTGAAGTTGCAGTAAGCTATGATGATGCCACTGCACTCTAGCCTAGGTAAGAGACAGAGACACTGTCTCAATAAGAAAAAGACAACTTGGCTCAGTGCCTGTGGCACAGTGGTTATGGCACCAGACATATACACATGTATTTGCATTTGTTAGGTAGAGTCCCTCTTATATTTGTGTCTCCCACCCAAAAGGTATGCCATATACCCTAACACTGTGCCCATTAAGTGGGAGCACACAAATCCTCTCCCCTCTCCTCCCTCCCTCCTTTCCCCTCCCACCACCTTGAATTGATTTGAGTTTTTCTCTTGTGTGGGCACGTATCAGTTCGTCTACTGGCGTCATGTTAGTACTGAGTACATTGGATATTTGCTTTTCCATTCTTGTGATAATTTACTAAGAAGAATATGTTTCAATTCCACCCAGTTTAATACAAAAGATGTAGAGTATTGCTTTATATATAAAAAACACTATATCATTTTTATGGCTGAATAGTATTCCATGGTATACATATACCACAGTTTCTTAATCCATTCCTGGGTTGATGGGCATTTAGGCTGTTTCCACATTTTGGTGGTTGTAAATTGAGCCACAAAAAAAATCTAGTGCCAATGTCCTTATGATAAAATGATTGGGGGGGGCAATGTCTAGTAATGGGTTTGTGGTATCAAATGGGAGGTCTAATTTAAGGATTCTCCATATTTCTTTTAAAGGAGCTTGTATTAGTTTACTGGCCCACCAATAGTGGAAGTGTCTCTCTCAATACCCATGCCAGCATCTGCCAAGTTTGGGACTTTGTGATGTGGGTTATTCTCACTGGGGTTAGGTGATATCTCAGGGTGGTTTTGATTTACATTTCTCTGACAATCAAAGACAATGAGCATTTTTTCATATGTTTGTTAGCCATTCGTCTGTATTCCTCAGAGAAGGCTCTGTTCATGTGGGTTGCCAGTGATAGATGGGACTGTTTGGTCTTTTTTTGTTGATTAATTTGAGTTCTCTGTAGATTCTAGTTATCAACCCCTTTGTCAGATTCATAACATGTAAATATCTTTTCTGATTCTGAAGGTTATTTGCTTTAATTGTTGTGTCTTTAGCTGTGAAGAAGCTTTTCAGTTTATTTAGTTCCATTTGTTTATTTTTGTTATTTTTGCAATTGCCTGGAAGATCTATTTTCAGGGTCAAATCAACCGTACACAGTGATGTAATGGATAGGGGCTGGGGGCTCCAAGGATGAGGCCAGTTCTGACCACCCAGATGAACAGAGGTGCTACTCACTGTCAGAGGAGACACTACAGAAGCTTTGGGAAAGCTCTTACATGCAGTTTTGGAAACGTTGGGTCCTAGGTGTCTGTACTACTTTACTATACGCAAGCTGACATGGCAAGCAGAAGTGGATGAAGATAACAAAAGAGGGCCTTTCACCCTGTCCCGCAGCCCAGGGTCTTCCAGAAGAGCAATAGGGGGACATAAACTGACATTCCTATGCCTTATCCATGTGGGTCTGGGTAGTTCCCTGGGTGGCAGAATGGGACTTAAATTTGGAAAATTACTTGCCTGACTGATACATGATATATTTAGCAACCTTGAACCTGTCCTTGAACCGTGAAGGGCACAAAACCTGATTTCCTTCATGCAGGTTTAATCGACTCATCTAAAACTCTCAGTAGCCTCCATTTCTGAAATGAGTGAAGAATACAGGTGCAGAGTCTGCCCTGAGAGCAGCTTTCTCTGGCAGTTCCTGTGAGGGAGAAGGCTGAGTGTATAGATCAGATACAGCACTGGGAACCGGTTAGAGGTAGAGGAAGTAAAAGATGCAAAGAACCTGAGTTGGGGCTCGGTGCCTGTGGCTCAAGCGGCTAAGGCACCAGCCACATACACCTAAGGTGGTGGGTTTGAATCCCCAGCCCGGGCCCGCCAAACAACGATGGCTACAACCAAAAAATGGCCGGGCGTTGTGGCGGGCGCCTGTAGTCCCAGCTACTTGGGAGGCTGAGGCAGGAGACTCGCTTGAGCCCAGGAGTTGGAGGTTGCTGTGAGTGTGATGCCACGGCACTCCACCCAGGGGGACAGCTTGAGGCTCCGTCTCAAAAAAAAAAAAGAACCTGAGTTGGGAAGGAAATTGATCTTTAAAATAATCTGCCAGTACCAGCACTTGTGAAAAAGGTTTAAGAGGTTGAAGAAGTTGGTAAGGATAAAGTAAGCCTTTTAAGTGGTACGAAGAAGGCATTAAATGAACTCAAATCTTGCAGTGAGAAGTACAATTCTCATTCCATCTTTCCACTTCTATTAAGGAGAACAAACCCATTTGGGTGCTCCAATGCCTAATTCCTCTCTCACATCTCCCAACCTCCCTTTTTTACAAAGAGAGCAAGCTTCAGAGTCTTTGCAGGCAATTGCATCTAGTTGCTGTTTAATAACACTGTTTGGTTTTCACTGTATTAATATTTATTTTTATAGTTACTTTGCATTTAAGTATAAAAATTTTTCTAAAACATGTATTTAAATTAAAAAGGTGAGTTAAGGCCTGGTGTGGTGGCTCACGCCTGTAATCCTAGCACTGTGGGAGGCTGAGGCGAATGGATTGCCTGAGCTCAGGAGTTCGAAACCTTAATCACAGCTACTTGGGAGGCTAAGGCCAGAGGATCGCTTGAGCATAAGAGTTTGAGGTTGCTGTGAGCTGTGATGCTATGGCACTCTACCAAGGGCAGTAAAGTGAGACTGTCTAAATTAAAAATAAATAAATAATTAAATAAAAAATATATAAAATAAAATGGTGAGCTAGTGTTTTAAAATGGTTAAGAACTAACAGTGTTTTAAGTATACAAACCTGGCAAAAATCACGAAGATGGGGTGGCGCCTGTGGCTCAGTGGGTAGGGCACCGGCCCCATATGTGGAGGGTGGCGGGTTGGAACCCAGCCCCAGACAAACTGCAACAGAAAAATAGCCAGGCGTTGTGGCGGGTGCCTATAGTCCCAGCTACTCAGGAGGCTGAGGCAAGAGAATCGCTTAAGCCCAGGAGTTGGAGGTTGCTCTGAGCTGTGATGCCATGGCACCCTACCTAGGGCGACAAAGTGAGGCTCTGTCTCTTAAAAAAAAAATCATGAAGATAATGTGTAGACAAGTGAACTTCAGGGGACATTGCTGTGGAGCAAGAAGTTTGGGTGTAGTAACTTTCCCCTCATGTTTTGTGCTTTCTGGGCTTTGTTTAATCTGTTATTGTTCCCTAATGTAATTATTTTTAGAAAAATCCCAACTATTCATTTATTTATTTAGAGACACAGTCTTACTCTGTTACTTGGGTAGAGTGCTATGGCATACTAGCTCACGATAATCTTAAACTCTTAGGCTCAAGTGATTCTCTTTGCCTCAGCTGCCCTTTGTAGCGGGGACCACAGGCGCTTGCCACAGTGCCCAGCTAGTTTTAGAGATGAGGTCTCGCTCTTGCTCAGGCTGGTCTTGAACTCCTGAGCTCAAGCAATCCACCTACTTTAGGATTACAGGCACGAGCCACCATGCCCGGCCCCAGCCTTATTTTAGCTGAGAAGTGGAAAGAGATTTTTTCCATCTGGGTGAAGACAGAAGGGCACTAGGGTTAGTGGCTCAGGTACTAATCCACACCACACTGAAGGAAGGGCGGAAAGGGAGATGTAGTGAGAAGCGAGCGATCACGGACAGAAGATTCTAGCAGAGTGGAGGCTGTTGCCTCCTTCCTCCAAGTACTCAGATACAAGGCTGGAGAGTCAGTAAAAAAGATCATTCCATAATAGCAAAGCCAGAGAAAAACGCCAAAACCCCACATTTTCGTAATGTTTAAATTTTCTTTTTAAAAAAGTGATAAAAGTGGTTAATTGAAGTTAAAAAAACCTATTACTGCAAAATTTAACTGATTTAAGAGTAAAATATTTCTGAATCTCTTGACTCCAAGTCAAATGTTCTTTCTGTCCTGACTTTTTATCTTATAGACCCCACACTTTCTGATTTCTCTTTAGCACACATAATTAGAGGTAATTTATAAGCAATCGGCATCTCAAATATATAGAGGCTCTGGCTGAGGCTCAGTGTCTCCCATAGAGGCCCATACCTGGGCTGAGCCCACCACTGCCAAGTTCCTGCAGTAGGCCCCATGTGACCCTGTTTGGCACTGAGGATGATTCTTGCTGTCAGTCCTCCTGGTCTCCCCTGGGGACTGCGACATGCCTGGAGTGCAGCTCTCCTTCCAGTGGTTGTCCATATCCTTGACTTCATTTCATTTTAATCTTGGTCAGTTCCCATCTTCCTCCTCCATGAAGTTTCAGAACCAAGGAATGAAACTGCAAGAGGCCACCACCACACAGAGATCAGGCCACCCCTGCTCCCCACTTTGAGGGGCCACTGGCCCTGGCCAGACCAGCCTTTGGATTCTTCCTCCTCCTCAGGCCATCCTTGAGCACACAGGTACCTTTTCAAGGCTGTGCCGATGTCCCACGCTGATGAATGTCATTCCCAGCTGCTGGCCCATGCGGTAGAGCTCGCTCTCCACCTCCTCTGTCAGGGCACTGGTGGCTTCATCAAGCACTGGCAGGAACATGGTGGAAGAGATCAAAGTCCTGCCCCTGGAACCCTCAGCTTCTCCTCCCACCCACATTCAGCCCACCTGGGACCCCTGGGGAGGCTGAAAGCTGCTCTGCTTATAGGAGCCTGCCTTGAGGAGAAGACAGACCAGAACAGCAGCCGGCCAGGCTCCATCTGTGAACACTCCTGTGATTGGCCAGATGAAACCTCTCAGGTCCCTAGAGAAGGGTACCAGCTACTCCCTGGGACTGCTCAGTCCAGAGACTCTCAGTTCTAGAATGTCAGCCTTTGGAGAAGTCCACACTTTCCATCCTCTGCCAGGCACAGCTTGTGGGCCGTGGGGTGGTGTGCCCATGCATTTGACATCAGAGCAGAGTGTGCCACCCTCCCTGGGCAGGCCCCCTGGCAGCAGCCGCTGCACGACACAACGCTATGGGTGGACAGTACGACATATCCAGAGCTGCTCCCAGGGTGCCAAGCCCTGCTCCTCGTGGGCAGGACCTGGCTGTCCTCTCCAGTAGGGGACATGGAAGGCCAAGACATGTACAGGTAAGCCTGGCACCTGTGAGTGTGCTATACCTATGAGCACACGAGGTACTTGGCAGGTGCATCAGTGGGACAGACCTCACCTGCGAACTTTGGCTGCAGGTAGAAGAGGCGGGCGAAGGAGAGCCTCTGCATCTCCCCTGGGGACAGAACATCATACCTGAGGAAAGGGAACCAGAGTTGATGACTGGAGGAAGGAGGACATAGCTTGGCTTTTGCCTAGAATAGGTCTGGGCAGAAGAGGTTCTCTTTGCAGAGAGACAGAAAGAAGGGGGCAGATAGAAGCCTCTTCCCTTTCAACCACACCCACAGCACCTGCGTGAGGCACAACTCTGTTCCCAAGGGCATGAAACTTGTGCCTGATGAACCAGCTAAACACATGGACTTGGGGTCAGGAGCTGTTCCACACTTTGACAGGACCCCTTAGACCTACTATCTTCATGAAGGACCTGGCTCTGACCCAAGTCCTATTCTTACCAGTTCCAATCGACCTGCTCATCCAAGCCCTCTGTCCTTGCTACCAAACTGGACTGTAATAGACCCAGAGGGCATAAGGTCAGTGGAAGGGCCCCTCCCTGCTTCCTGCCACCCTGGGGGAACCTCCCTCACTCCCCACCATACACACATTCTTTTGAAACAAATATACCCCCCAATGGCAAATCAGCTGGGGCATCGTGGGGACAGTGTGCCCTGGGCAGAAGAATATTCTATTAGCAACACTGCTCCAACTTGCTAGAGCATGGTGACAATAAAAAGCAGACTGATTTAGTTTTACTACTGTTTTAAAATTCTGTAAAGAGAACACATCCCGTTATTGTCAATGCCCTGCCAATAGCTCCCGCCATCAGTTTATATGCCTGCTCCCTGCCCTAGGCTCAGACCTCCAGTCCTAGGCCCAGGGACAGCAGGGCCTACCTCTGCTGGGCAGCACCACCTGTGTTGGTACTTCCAGGTGGGCTTGGGTCCTGGGGTCCCTGGGCCCACTTACCAGGCCTGTCAATTCTAAGAACCTCATGATCCTCTCATCATCTGTAGACCCTGCAAAGCAGAGAGACAAGTCAGCTCCTCTGGCTAGCCAGAATTGATGGGGGCACTCACAGCAGGGGTGAGGGCCCAGAATGCTGAGCAAGTGACAGGCCACAGCATTTGATAAGGGAAGGGCCATGTGAAGAAGCAATCACTTCTCTTGCCAAGGAAAGAGAGAGATGAGGGTGAAGGTAGTAAACACTCAAAGGAGGGAGGACCCAACCTGAAACCTGCCTGGGCCTGTAATAGACCCAGAGGGCATAAGGTCAGTGGAAGGGCCTTTCCCAAAGGGCACAGGTGAGGCCATGGTCAGGCACAGCAGGGACAGCTGAGATGGGAGGACAGGACATGACCCAAAGAAGCCTAGCTCACCTGAGTCCGGGTAGATCTCCTTCAGGGGATATATTACCTGATAAAACAAAAACCACATGGGCTCAGGAAGGCTAGCCTGAGATGGAGCTGCACACAGCCTACCTCCCTCTGAGACCACAGGAACCAACGGAAAGGCTGGGCTCCCCTCCCCCGAGAAGGAAACATGTGGGTCCAGTGGGAGAGGCCCAGCCTGCAGACAGCAGGGCAGGGACACTGCAACCTTTATAAGTGTGTTTGGAGGGAGAGTGTGGGAGCCTCCTGAGGACAGGGACCATAGGATCTAACCTGAGTGCTCCACAAACCCATGTGCCAGGCGTCCTCAAACTACGGCCCATGGGCCACATGCAGCCCACCTAGGACATTTATCCGTCCCGCCAGGTGTTTTTGCTGCCACTGCCTGTCCTGTTTAGCAGCCAACTCATCCCCGGGCCTGCAGTCCGGCCCTCCAACGGTCTGAGGGACAGTGAACTGGCCCCCTGTTTAAAAAGTTTGAAGACCGCTGCCATGTACTATGTGGCCTGCAACCCCAGATTTTGAGTTGCTGAGTACATGGGCTCAGTGCTCAAGGAAATGGTCTTGGAGCCAGGGTAACAGGTTCTTTAGGCCTGTAACTCCCCAAGGCCTAAGAATGTCTCACTGCCAGAAGTCCTGGCCATGAGTGGGTGGGAGTGAGGAGGGAAAGTGGGCCCCCATACCAGGCTGACCTGCTCCCGAAGGGTCCCGTCAGTGAAGAATGGCTTTTGTGGCAGGAAAAGAACCCCATGGGGCCCAAAGTCCATCAGCATTTGCACTGAGCCTGCAGAGCCCAAAGACATCCACTTTGAGCTCCCAGAGAAGGTAACGGCTTTTCTTTTCTCTGCCTCTCGTCTTTCCCCACCAGTGGCCCCAGCCTCACCCTATCCCTAGGGCAAGGGCTGTGTCAGAGACAGCGGCCCTGGCTCTCACCCCGTGTGCTTGCCCAGAGGCCTCCCAGGACCCGCAGCAGGGAGGTCTTGCCAGTGCCGGTGTTGCCCGTGATGAGCAGGCTCTGCCCCTCTGAGATCTTCAGACTCAGATCCTTGATTAAGGGCTTCTCAGAGGAAGGGGCTGAGATGGAGACCCGCTCAAGGAGGAAAGCCGTGTCTGCTGGCTGTGCTGCTGGCCACCCTGGGGCCCTGGGTTGGGAAGGGAGGGATAGGTGGGGAAGGCAGCAGCATCAGCATTGTTGTGGGGGAGGTACTTCCACTTGGAGGCATCACCTCTGAATCTGGAGGGTCGTTATGGGCTGATTTGTGTTTCCCCCAAATCCACATGTTCGAGTCCTAACTCCCAGTGCTTCAAAATGCCGAGGTCTTTAAGAGGAGATGATGTTAAATGAGGTTCTTAGCATAGGTGCCCTTTTAAGAAGAGAGACACACCTAGGGCACACATACAGAAGAGGCCATGTGAGGGTGGCTGTCTCCAAGCCAAGGGAGAGGCCTCAGAAGAAACTAATCCTGATCACAACTTGACCTTGGACTTTTAGCCTCTAGAACTGTGAGCAGATAATTTCCTGTTGTTTAAGGGACCCAGCCTGTGGTATTTTGTCCTGGCAGCCTGAGCACATTAACATGGGGTGGGTATGGGAGCATATACTATGTCCCCAGCAGGACACAGTCCCATGCATGACTTATCTTAATCAGTCTTAACATTAATGAATCCAAAGACTACCCTCACTTGGCAGATGAGGCAGAGTCAGGTGCCTAAATAACCGCCTAGGTTATAGAGTTGAATTTGCCTGATTTTATTGGTGGTGGGTTTTCAAGGACAACATGGTGTGACAGTAGTACTACTAATACAAATGGGAGAAGAGAGGTTAATACTCTCCCACTGAGAGAGTTTCTGGCTCTCTAGGGATGCCTGTCTTCCCCACAGAAAAGCAACTCCAGTTTCCTACAGTCTCTGCACCTTCTATTCCAGCACCTCGGCTCACAGGTTCACTAGTTCACTGGCACATGGAACTCTGAACAGAGGTGATGACAATTAAGGCATTAGTTTCTTTTTAAAATTTTTTTTCTGAGACATAGTCTCATTATGTCTCCCTCGGTAGAGTGCCACAGTGTCACAGCTCACAGCAACCTCAAACTCTTGGGCTTAAGCCGTTCTCTTGCCTCAGTCTCCCAAGTAGCTGGGACTATAGGCACCTGCCACAACATTCTCGGTTATTTTATTTTATTTTTTTTTGCAGTTTTTGGCCGGGGCTAGGTTTGAACCTGCCACCTCCGGCATATGGGGCCGGTGCCCTACTCCTTTAAGCCACAGGCGCCACCCCCAGCTATTTTTTTTGTTGTTGCAGCAGCTGTCATTGTTGTTTAGCAGGCCTGGGCTGGGTTCAAACCCGCCACCAGCCTGGGTGTATGTGGCCGGTGCCCTACCCATTGAGCTACAGGTGCCACCCATGGCATTAGTTTCTGAGAGAGAATTGAGGGTAGGCCCTGGAATTCAGACTGATTCCATTTTTAAAGCTTATTCTGACACCACTGTCTAAGCACTTTCCACAGACTAGGTACCCAATTCTCAGAACCCTAACAGGAAGATTCCATTAATTTCTCTTTTCTAGACATGAGAAAATGGAGAAATAGAAGTAGGGCCGGATGCGGAGGCTCATGCCTGTAATTCTGGCACTCTGGGAGGCCGAGGTGGGTGGATTGCCTGAGCAAGTGCAAGACCCCGTCGCTAAAAAATAGCCATGTGTTGTAGCAGGCACCTGTAGTCTCAGCTACTCGGGAGGCTGAGACAAGAGAATAGCTTGAGCCCAAGAGTTTTAGGTTGCTGTGAGCTATGATGCCATAGCACTCTACCAAGGGTGACATAGTGTGAATCTGTCTCAAAAAAAAAAAAGAAAGAAAGAAAGAAAGAAAAGCAAGGAGATGAAACACATCCCAAATGCACAGGGAGGCCAGGAACATTCCAGTTCCATAAAGACACATGAATAAAGACATCTCAGGGTCTGAGCCACACATGCCCAAGGACAGGCCTAGGCAGCAGGGCTCAATGGGAAGAAGAAGGAATGGAGGAGGAGAGTCACTATTCAGATTTTTGTTTTGTTTTCTGTGTCCAGACAGAAGGTGTGTGTACTTTGCTTCCATTAGTGGGGGAATGATGTAAATGCTAGTGCACTGACACTGTGAATTCTTGTATTATGTCTGGCATGGGAGGTAGGTGTTTTCCACTTACTCCCTTCAGCTCTGCTACCCTGAGGGAAATGGCAGGGCTCCTGGGTGCACCCATGCTGGGTGATTCAGAGCCTGCATCCTCATCCACTGCACCGCCCTGCTAGCCCACTACTCACTTGTCTAAGCCCCACTCGCTCTCGCCCAGGATCTCGCAGTCCTGTGACTTCAAGGACATGTCCAGCAGGGTCTCCTGAAGCTCCCCAATCCTGGACAACAAGTGAAAACCTGAAGCAAGGCCGGGGGGGCCCAGGTAAAGGCAAAACTCCTTTTTCTATCTCACACCCACTAATATGCAGTGAGTTCCTGCCCCATCCCCCTTTAATTCACTCAGCCACATCTTCCAGCAGCACACACTTTGCTCAGCCTCACCTGTGCGTGTAACCAGCCACGTCCGAGAGTATGGTGGAGAGGTCAATGAGGCGGGTGAAGCAGCTGATGAGGTAGATGCACACAAAGGCATTCTGCAGGAATGGAAAGCAGTCATGCAGGCTTTGACCCCAGGGCCCCAGCAGCTGGGCCAGAGACAGAGGGGACTGCAGGAGGGCTCACTAGAGGGACTCTCACCTTGCTGACCAATGTGCTAAGTTCTGTGGGACTCAGGTCTCCATAGACCCCACTGAAAATGGGGATCGCAATGACAATGTAACTCAGGATGCTGCCCAGATAGTCAAAGGTGTTGACACCGACTGTGGAAGACAAACTGCATGAGATCCAGAACCATTCATGTGCTCCACGGGGGACACCACCCTCAAGGTGGGCAGCAGGACACCAAGCAAGCCCATGCCACACTGTCCCTGGATCCTCACTCTCCTGAGGACACTTGAGACAACAGCTCAAGTGCTTAATAGCTCCCCTAGTTAACTCCTTCATTACGCAGATTTATCAGCATGGCACAAAGTAGAGAGATGTGGGAAGGGAAGTGAGCCATTCCGACCCTTGGTCCCCACCTCCTGGGGCCCCTCTGCCTACTGTACAGCCAGAGTTCCCTGGATATCAGCTCCCTCTGGGTCTGGAGAAGTCTCTGCAGCCTGCAGTCTGTCCTCATGTGCTCCACGTGCCCAGCTCTGATAACAAAGGCCAAGATGTCCATAGGGCCTGGAGAGGGTCAGCCAGACTGGGTCTGGCTTCCTTTAGGGTCGCCCTTCCTTTAGGGACCAAGCCCACCCAAATGATCTAGCCTGCAGACCCTGTCTGCCACTAGCAGCCACTCCTCCATAAGGTATTGTCCGTGGAAAGAACATGAACTCTAGATTTGGATGGGCCTCGTTCAAAGCCTGGCTCTGGCCAGGTATTAGGCAGGTGACACAGGCAGGTCATATAAGCCTCTGAGTCTCAGTTTTTTCACCCATAAAATGGAGCTAACAATACCTATGTAATAGATGACAGAATTAAGAGTTTCTGAATATAGAGTACCAGATGCTAGGGGCCCTCATAAATATACATGGAGCAGTCCCTATGGGCCAGTGGCTAGTGCAATAAAGAGGCAGATAAAATAATCTCTGCTCCTGAGGAGCTCCCAGGCAGGCAGGCACACTGCACTCTTCACCTAGAATATGGAGCGTTACATTATCCTCAGGACTATGGCAACAAATAGGCTTGACCACTAACAGAGTCTGGGAAGGCTACCCAGAGGCGGTGACTTGGGGTTTCAAGGATGGGCAGAAATTCTCCAGGCAGAAATGGTGATGAGAGGAGAGAGGGGACATTTTAGATTTTGCACAGAAGACCACAGAACCCATTTGGAGCTCTAATAACTAACCCACCTTCCCCAGAGCACAGATCTTCATGAGGCCAGGCTGCAGAATCCAAAGGCCACCTTACCACACCCATGCTCTGCTCATCCCACAACCCAACCCCAGAGCAGTTTCCTGGTGTTTTTGGTGCCCCTGATTGGTAAAGGCTGCAAACTGCAGCAGAGGGGGCAGAGTGTAAAGGTCCTATTGCTATTAGATCCCCCCCAAGTACAGGGGATGCAAGGAACAACTTCCACTTCTTAGACGTGACTCTCTGGGGACTCGGCCACACATAAGGCAGAATATAGGGACCTGTCTGGTCCTGGAGGGAAGGGATGGGATTTCACAAGGCTGTGGAAAGAACATGAAAGACCAGATACCTACACTAACAGTGTCTGTGGGGAATGGGTCTGCTGATCTTCTGAGAGGCTCCCATTCCCTCTCATGCTACAGACACAAGATCAGCTTTAGACATTAGATTATGACAAGAAAGGTATTTAACAGACAGAAAACTGAAGCAGAGATAATGCCTTGTAGTCATCGGCAGGATGATGAAACATTCACTTTTTTGCCCTTTGACAGTTTCAGGCTCCATGCCAGACCACTAAGACTAAAGCTGCTTCAGAAGCAAAACCCTGGACCTAAGGATGAGGTAGACAAGGGCAGTGAGAGGTTCAGGGAGATGGTCACAGCCAAGTGTAACGACACTTGGCCCCTGGGCTCAGTGGTGGTGGGAGGGCTATAAAGTCATCTTCCCTCTTCCTCTATCAGCTCTGGCAAGGCAGAGGAGAACTACGTCCTCCAGACTCACCTGTAGAAAGCAGCAGGCTCGGCATTCACCCGAATCTGCATGTGCTTGAACCTGGGTAGACCAAAGAGAAATGTGTGCTGACGATGGGGAATCGTCAGTCCCCTTTTGTCAGAGCCCTGGATCAAGAAGAGGCCCCAAAGTGGAGCCCATCTCCACCTCAAAGCTGTGGTACCTTGGGCTGACCCTTCCCTGACTCTCATAGAGGTGGGGAATCCCCAGGCCCAGGTGGGACTGGAGATCTGCAGAGACAGGGCAGCCCCTCAGCCTTCTGTAGAGAGGTCAGGTGTGTTCCTGCTCACATACCTCCTCCTCCCAGGGCCTGCCCTGAAGGACAGAGTCAGAAAGCTCGGAGTAGGGGCTGGAACTTTCTGCTGCCAGGCCCAACTGACCTGAGCCAGGGTAGTTAGACCAGAGGGTGTGAGAAGGCTGAGGCATGAGAATGATGGCTAACCAGACACTGTTCACGGCCCTTCCTGTGCGTGATATCATTATTCCTCATAATTCTCTCAGTAGGCAATAGCACCATCCCCACTTTAGAAATGAGAAAATGAAGCTTAGAGAATTTAACATCCTTGCCCAATATCCTATAGCTGGTAACTGGCATAGCCGGGATCCAGACCCCATACTGCCCAGCCCAGAAACCTCAATCAAGAGAAACACACCTAAAATCCCCCTCCAGCTTCTCCTGCTGTACCAGCTTCGCCACAATGGGCCCCATCAAGGTTTTGTTCACCATGGTTCCCAGGAGGAAATACCCGAAGATGCTCAAGGGCCCAAGCCAGCCTGTACTGAAAGGCAGAGAAAGGCAGGAAGGGTGTAGGGGCTGCCATCCCCACAGGCCTCAGCCCCGACTCCAGCCCCCTCTCAGGTAGCCCCTGTCCAGTCCAGCATTCCCATAGGTCCTCTGCTCCTACATGGATAGCTGGTATGAACTGTCAGATTGCCAGGATACCTGTGATACTGAGGCAACAAGGGGAGGGTGGGAGCCTGAGCATGTGTGATAGAGAGACTCCTTAAGGCAAGGAGGGAGAAGGAAGCCAAGCTCTCCTGGACCTTGACCTGGGAGAGCTGACTGAAGGACCTCTGAGGACACCAGGATGGGGAGGAAAAGGAATGATGGGCAGAGGAGAGACCTCACCTCTGGAAGCACTGGTAAGTGTAGTAAACCAGGGTGAAGGGGGAGATGATCAGGTTGCTGGCCATGCTGCTGAGCTGCCGGCAGAATCGCTCCACATCCTGGCTGATGCGTTGGTCCCTGCACCCAATGACACAGAGTGGCTGGAGCCAGGGAGGTAGGCTCAAAGGTGGAGAGAGTCAAGGCAGTTCCACATCACCTCTTTCCTGACCTGGCCTCTCAGTGCTATTAGCAATGACTCTGTAGGGAAATGGAACCAGGTAAGCTGGTCTCCAAGTGGTCATTTTTTTTTTTTTTAAGCAGTCTTACTTTGTGACTGTGACCCTGGGTAGAGTGCTGGGGCATCAGCCTAGCTCACAGCAACCTCAGTCTCTAGGGGTCAGGCAATCATCTTGCCTCAGCCTCCCCAGTAGCTGGGATTACAGGTGCATGCCTGACTAATTTTCCTATTTTTAGTAGATATAGGGCATTGCTCTTGCTCAGGCTGGTCTTAAACTCCTGAGCTCAAGCAATCCACCTGCCTCAGCTTCCCAGAGTGTTAGGATTACAGGCGTGAGCCACTGCTCCTGGCTGACCCTGGTGGCCTTTAAACAGGGTTCTAGAGTTGCATCTTATAGTGCCACAGTTTACCCCTCAGGAGTGGGAACTGACAGGTCCAACATCCAGGGGCCTGAGGCAGCTCTGGGCAGAGCCAAAAAAATACCTTGATCGTAGTTAAGCTGCCTTCTTAGATCATCAGGAAAATTGTCTCCTTTATCTAAATCTTCCCCAATTCCTCTTACAGGAGCCTGGCCCTGGCCCCAAGTTAGAGACCTGGCTGTGAAGGCTTCATGGAGGCTGGGCCACCGGGATGAGGCCTAAAAGCAAAGCAGCAGCCGCTGCCTACTACGAATGTTGCTGTGATGCTCTGCTTCAGCTGAGGAAAGATCACCAGGGAGCAAAATGCTTGCTGTGAGGGTTGTGAGTAGGGAGAGACCCCACATGTCCCATCTTACCACTAGGGCCACAGTGATTCCTAGTCCCAGGGGGACATGACCTTGGGCAAGTCACTTGCAATCTTTTGGCCCCAGTTCCTCACCTGTAAAGCAACAGCTAACTCACACTGGAACACTTGCAGTGTGTCCAGCATCGCACACGTGAACTACATGAATGGTTCCTTTCATCCGCACTACATCCTTTGAGACAGGAACTGCTATCATCCCCATTTTACAGAAGGGAACCTGGGGCTTAGTGAATTTAAGAGTTACAAACTATCCTAGCGCTCTGGGAGGCTGAGGAGGATGGATTGCCTGAGCTTAGGAGTTTAAGACCAGCCTGAGCAAGGGCAAGATGCTGTCTCTTAAAATAGCTGGGGGTTGTGGTGGGCACCTGTAGTCCCAGCTACTCAGGAGGCTGAGGCAAGAGGATCACTTGAGCTCAAGAGTTTGAAGTTGCTGTGAGCTATGATGCCATAGCTCTCTACCAAGGGCAGCAAAGTGAAACTGTCTTAAAAAAAAAAAAAAATGGGCGGCGCCTGCAGCTCAGTGAGTAGGGCACTGGCCCCACATATCGAGGGTGGTGGGTTCAAACTCAGCCCCAGCCAAACTGTAACAAAAAATAGCCGAGCACTGTGGCGGGCACCTGTAGTCCCAGCTACTCGGGAAGCTGAGGTAAGAGAATTACTTAAGCCCAAGAGCTGGAGATTGCTGTGAGCTCTGACAACACAGCACTCTACCAAGGGTGACAAAGTAAGACTCTGTCTCTATTAAAAAAAAAAAAAAAGCTATAAATTAGGAAGTGCTAGAAGGGGGACTTAAATCCTAGATTAAGTCCCAGATCAGTACTAATTTCTTTACTGCTGAAATCTAAGAGCTGGTTTTCTAGCAAGGATACTAGAGGGTACCTTATTTGGAAGCCCACAACATAAAGATGCTCCTGGCCTCTTTTTATTTTCAAAAAGAGATGGTTGCTATGTTGCCCAGGCTGGAATAAAGTGGCTACTTACAGGAGCAACTGGAGTATTACTCTTGGGTTCATGTGATCCTCTTGCTCAGCCTCCTGAGGTGTTGGGACTACAGGAGCCTGCCAATGTTCCTGGCAGGCCTCTTCTTTTTAGCTCCCTATTCTCAGCCCCGCAGCCTCTCTAGGGGTCCTCTGTAAAATACCCTCCCCCACAGCTCTGGGCAGAAACATGTACAAACAACCATTAGATGATCTCCATGGGATCTGCTGCCAGGACCCTCCAGGGCTAAGCCAGATGCAAAGGACCACACAGAGGGCAGTGAGGACGAAGAAGGGGGTACCTACGGGTTATCGATGTCATCGCGCAGCACGTTGAGGGTGTAGTACACGCGGCCCCGGAAGTAGAGGCGGTGGAGGTGCTGGGTGAGGTCCTTCCTCCAGCTCACATACAGCAGGTTGCAGGTGAACTGGTCAAAGCTCTTCAGCTGTGCCGTGGGGGAGAGGAGAGGAGAGGAGAAGGGAGGGGAGAGACGGTTTCCTGAAAATCTTGGTTCAAAGCTCAGAGCTGACAGGAAGCCTCTGCTGACCAGCCCCAGTCCACTGACTCTGATTACTCTGTCCACTCAGCACTTTCATATTTTTTAAATGATGTTCCTTGAGTC
The DNA here is from genome assembly GCF_000181295.1 of Otolemur garnettii. Lineage (NCBI taxonomy): Eukaryota > Metazoa > Chordata > Mammalia > Primates > Galagidae > Otolemur > Otolemur garnettii. Next base: position 914,677 of record NW_003852415.1, read on the forward strand.
ACATCAGCACTTTCCTTATTTAAAGTGTCAAGTCATGGAATTTTTCCTTCCACATTCACTCACATATTCATTCCTTCACACCAAATAGTAGAGGGCTTTCCAAGGCAAGACCCTCATGCCCTTTTCTATATTGTACTGTCTTATTCCGAGAGCAGATGAGCTTCTAGAAGTTGGGAGACCACCTACTCCACTTATATTCTTTTTTGTTTTGTTTTGTTTTTGAGACAGAGTTTCACTATGTTGCCCTCGGCAGAGTGCCATGGCATCATAGCTCACAGCAACCTCAAACTCGCGGGCTTAAGCAATTCTCTTGCCTCAGTCTCCCAGGTAGCTGGAACTATAGTCGCCTGCCACAATGCCCAGCTATTTTTTTGTTGTAGTCGTCATTGTTGTTTAGTTGGCCCAGTCCAGGTTCAAAGCTGCCAGCCGTGGTTCGTGTGGCCAGCGCTGTAACCACTGTGCTACAGGCGCCGAGCCTCCATTTATATTCTTACTCCTCTGTCCTCTAAGCTTGGAACTGGGTTCTGTATACATAGGTGTTTACTGACTGAAGATCCAACAGAAGAGGCATGTATGACAGAAAGTGGCTTCCCCTAGAAAACAGACAGTACAGCCTGATAGACAGCATTAGGCAAGAGTTCTGGCAGCGCCCTGCATCTCATCATTTACCATTTCCAGAGCACCTACGTAAACAATAAGCTCAAAGTATTGTCAGGAAACAAGGGTGTGAGAAGTGTTATAGGAGAGGTAAACTCAAGGAATTAGTTAAATACAGAGAAAACACAGAATACGGTGGAGGAAACATGAAGGAGAAAGCTGAGGAGGACATGAAAGAGATGACTATGGAGACATCTTAAAACATGAGGTTTTAGCATATTGAATGAAGGATGGAGAAAGGTCATTCTGCAAAAAGAACAGCAGTTGCAAAAGCTGCGTGGTGTGACATGGTACCAGGAACAGTCACAGCCTTAGCCCCCAGAGGGGTGAACAGCAGTTCTGACTGCTGATCCCAGTTTTTGTCTGTTTGTTTTAAGAGATGAGATCTTGCTATGTTGCCCAGGCTGGACTCAAATTCCTGGGCTGAAGCAATCCTCCCACCTCGGTCTCCTGAGTAGCTGGGTCTACAGGCATGCACCACAGAGCCTGGCTTTGAGTCCAGTTTCTTTTTTTTTTTTTTTTTTTTGAGACAGAGCCTCAAGCTGTCCCCCTGGGTAGAGTGCTGTGGCATCATACTCACAGCAACCTCCAACTCCTGGGCTCAAGAGAGTCTCCTGCCTCAGCCTCCCAAGTAGCCGGGACTACAGGTGCCCGCCACAACGCCTGGCCATTTTTTGGTTGCAGCCATCGTTGTTGTTTGGTGGGCCCGGGCTGGGGATTCGAACCCGCCACCTTAGGTGTATGTGGCTGGCGCTTTAGCCGCTTGAGCCACAGGCGCCAAGCTGAGTCCAGTTTCAAAGTGTTCTGATCTCCATGAAGTAAGGTCAGAACACTTTTCTCTGTATTTAACTAATGAAGTCAGAGTTCTAGGAACGGAAAGGACCCTGATCATTTCTGCTAAATTAAGTGGAATTAAGCCAGAACCTTGTGGCCTAAGGAGCTTAGAACATTGAGCTTGGAACATCTGAGGAATCGGTCCCAAGTAGACCAATGGCAAAAGCAGTGCCCTGCCTAGAGTTCTGATCTTCAGGGCAACCATCCCTTTAATTCCTGGAAAAGGGAGGAAACACATACCTACAACTTGGTTCCTGCTTCCTGGAGGCTAAGACCCACTGGGAATTTTACTTTTACTAGACTGGAGAGGGAGAGAGACACACGGAGAGGAGACCTTACCATGGAGTTGAGAACGATGAACATGACAGCCAGGAATGTCAGATTCTTAAATCCATCCAAGTCTTTGTTTCCCAGGACCCCATAGTACTGGCTGGGAATCAAGCCAACCTGATAGATTACCAATTGTTCTGGAAGGAAGGAGAGGAATAAGAAATCAGTGATGAGGGATAAAAAGGAGTCCCTGCCTCGTCAATACGCCAGAGAGAGGGAAAGGACCCAAAAGTAGAGCTTCCCTCCCTCCAAAGCCTGGCTACTCACCCAGTAGGGTCACACACAAAAGGGTCAGGAACATCAAGGCATTTTGTGATGACCAAGAGGGAAATAAAACCTTCTGTATCTGCAGGAACCGCTGGAGAAACTGCAGATCTAACCTAGGCCTAAAGAGGAATTGGAGAAGCAGAGAGAGGCCCAAGTAGGTAGTTAAGCCTTAGAGAGCAGTTATCAAGCTTATCCACATTGTCTTTTAGAGGGTTCAGGCTATGCAGAAAGAATGGTTTACAAATGCTTAAGATGGTGTGCTCAGAATAGACGAGGGATAAAAAGGAAATTTTCAAATTGATAAACTGGCTGTTTACCAAAAACCTACAGCAAAAACATGGTTAATGAATAAACTTTGCCACATCCTTATTATGGTCACAAACAAGACCAGAATGCCCATTATATCAAAGATTTTAAGGTCTTGGCTAAAGCAATATAGCAAGAAAAAGGAATAAAGTAAAAGAATTAAAGAGATTTAATTGTCATTATTTGCAGATAATGTGAACGTTTACTCAGGGAACACAAGCAAATCAATAGACAAACTTGGGTAGCTGGTTAGTACAGTTGGTAAGGGCATGGTGGTAATAATAAACTTTTTTTTTTTTTTTTTTGAGACAAGAGTCTCAAGCTGTTGCCCTGGGTGGAGTGCTGTGGTATCATAGCTCACAGCAACTTCCACCTCTTAGGCTCAGTGATTCTCTTGCCTCAGTTTTTCTATTTTTAGTAGAGATGGGGTCTCACTTTTGCTCAGGCTGGTCTTGAACTCCTGAGCTCAAGCAATTCACCCGCCTCAGCCTCCCAGTGTGCTACGATTACAGGTGTGAGCCACCGCGCCCAGCCTCAATAATAAACTTTTGAAAGTAAACAGAGTTCAGTAATGTTGCTAGATATGAGATTAACATACAAATATTAATAGTGTTCATGTATACTAGCAATAATCAACTCGAAAATACAAAGATAATAAGATGTCATTTACAAAGAAACATATGGAAAAATGATTAAATATTCAGGAATTAACTTTTTTTTAGAAAGAGGAAAATGGAAAGCTCTACTATAGGATGTGAAAGAACACCCAAATACAGTTGGCAGGACTTACCATTATAAAGACCTTCTTTCTAAAAAAGGTAGTCTTGGCTCAGTGCCCGTAGCACAGTGGTTATGGCGCTGGCCATGAACACTGAGGCTGGTGGGTTTGAACCCAGCCCGGGCCAACTAAACAACTGTAGCAAAAAAATAGCTGGCATTGTGGCAGACACCTGTAGTCCCAGCTACTTAGCTACTTGCCCAGCTAAGGCAAGAGAATCGTCTAAGCCCAAGAGTTTGAGGATGCTGTGAGCTGGGACACCACAGTATTCTCTACCAAGGGTGACATAATGAGACTCTGTCTCAAAAATAAATAAATAAATTTATCTATAAATCCAATGTAATAACAATTAAAAGCAGATTTTTCTGAGGAATTTAATAGCTTAGGGCAGTTGTGAAGAATTGGAAAGGAAGAGAGAGACCCAAAACATCAGGTTAGTAAGACAGACCGTATTACAGCAATAGAATAACATAGTTTTAATACAAGAACAAAAGACAAACAAAACCAAACACCTATGTTTACACAGGCATACAATGGACGTTACATGACAAGAAAGGGCACATTAATACTAATAATTGCCAACACTTACTAAGCATGTACTATGTCCTAGTATGATTCTAAGAGTTTTGCATCTATTCTTTTTTTTTTCCTGAGACAGAGTTTCACTTGGTCACCCTGGGTAGAGTGCCATGATGTCATAGCTCTTAGCAAAATCTTGGGCTCAACTCATCTTCTTGCCTCAGACTCCTGAATAGCTGGGACTTATGCCTAGTTAGTGTTTTCTATTTTTTTTAGTGGAGATGGGGGTCTCACTCTTGCTCAGGTTGGTATTAAACTCCACCAAAGCAGGTGGAGTTCAAGCAATACACTTGCCTCAGCGTCCCAGAGTGCTAGGATTATAGGCATGAGCCACTGCGCTCAGCCTGCATGTATTCATTCATTCAATTGTTACAACCCTCCGAACTGGAGACTATATCCTATATCAAGGATGAGGAGTGGAGGCAAAAAGAGGCTAAGTAACTTGTACTGTCTTAGGCCCACAGCAGCCTGACCTCTTAATTATGCTACAGCTTTTCTAGTTTTTTTTTCTTTTTTCTTTTTTTT
>NW_003852415.1:920354-924135 GCF_000181295.1 Otolemur garnettii
GGGGATTCGAACCTGCCACCTTGGGTGTATGTGGCTGGTGCCTTAGCCGGTTGAGCCACAGGCGCCGAGCCGGAAAAAAATCTTAATGAAGATACCATAAAAAAGTATGAAGGGGAAAATTGATTATTTAATTAGAATTAAATATTTTTATTCACCACAGTGCCATAGATCAAAAGACTTGGAAGGGCTGTCTGTGGCTGAGCCACACCTGTGGCTCACATCCTAGCACTCTGGGAGGCCAAAGTGGGTGGACAGCCTGAGCTCAGGAGTTCAAGACCAGCCTGAGACTCTTCTCTACTAAAAACAGAAAAACTAGCTGCGCGTTGTGGCAGGTACCTGTAGTCCCAGCTACTCGGGAAGCTGAGGCAAAAGGGTCACGGGAGCCCAAGAGTTTGAGGTTGCTGTGAACTATAATGCCATGACACTGTACCCAGAGCAACAGAGTGAGACTCTTGTCTCAAAATAAATAAAGTAAAATAAAATAAAATACTTGGAGGAAATATTAGCAGAGTATAAGACCACCAAGCAATTAAGATCTAGAACATAAAAGAATTCCTGCAAGCCAAGAAGACAAGAAATCCATAGGAAAGTGGAAAAGGATATAAGCAGGCAATTCAAGAAAGGGGAAATCCATATGCCTAACAAATACTGTACCTGAAAATGAACACAATGGGATACTGTTACACCCACCAGATGATAAACATTACCAAACCTTGAGGGAATACTGAGAAATGGGTATTTTTAGGCACCACTGTTGGAAGTAAAGTGGTATGACCATTCCGAGGAACAATCTAGCAAAATCAGACATGACCTAGTATCTGACCCTGGAGTAGATAACCCAGAGAAAAACACCAATATCCACAAGGAGACAACTGCCAGAATATTCATTACAGTATGGCTTGTGGTGGCTAAAATACTCCCTAGGGGAGTGAGTGAAACAGTCTCTGCACAAGCAGTAGCACCACGCAGCACTCAGAAGTGAAAACGAGATTACTACAAAGCATAAATTATTTCAAAAACACGATGTTGAGAAAAATGGTTTTTTAAATCACAGAATATGAATATATATATATATAAATTCAAGGTAACACATACACAGAATTATGCAAAGTGCACTGTAAAGTCACTTATTTAATACAACAGAGTACGTGTCTGAGAAGGGGGAATGAAACGGGACTGAAAATAGGTACGAAGGGAGGAAGACAGAAAAGGGGCCTTGTACTGGTCCTCAGTTCCCAAGAACTGAGAAGGACCTTTAACTCAATTCTGTGCACAGGCGTTTCTTTAAAAAAACAAAAACAAAAAGCGGCTACGAGGGAGAGGGTCCCACACCCAAGGGGCAGAGAATGGCACAAGTCCCCGCGGAGCCTGGAGAGCGCAGCAGACGGAGCAGAGCGGCTCGAGCCCGAGGGGAGGGCGCGCGCCCCTTCGGGGGCTCCCCTAGCGCTCAGGGGGCCGCCGGAGCGGAGCGCGGGCTCGACCCCTTCCTTCCCACCGCGCTGCGCTCCTGCGGCCGGCCCCGGCCTTCCTCCTCAGCCATCCTGCTCACCTGGCTCCCGCTGCGGGCGCACGCCTCGGGACCGCCATGACCTGGATCCGACTACCGCTGGACCCCGCGCCCCCGAGGTCGGCTCCTGGCAGAGTCCGAGGAGCGCGGGGCTGACCACGGAGGGGCGGAGCCCCAGAACCACAGAGACGGCGGCGGATAGAGAGGAAGGCGCCTGGGCTGCCGCCGCTCCCGGAAGCAACCCGCTGCTCCTCTGTCGGCTCATCCGGCGCCTAGAGCGCCTCGGATCTGGGACGTTCTCTCTCGACAACAGGTAGTCAGGGGTTAACTGTTTTTACTTTTTCTTTTCTTTTTTTTTTTTTTTGTTTTGAGACAAAGTCTCACTATGTCACCCTGGTAGAGTGCCGTAGCGTCACAGCTCACAGCAATCTCCAACTCCTGGGCTTAAGCGATTCTCTTGCCTCAGCCTCCCAAGTAGCTGGGACTACAGGCGCCGCCGCAACGCTCGGCTATTTTTTGGTTGTAGTTGTCACTGTTGTTTGGCAGGCTCGGGCTGGATTCGAACCGGCCAGCTCTGTTGTATGTGGCTGGCGCCTTAGACGCTTGAGCTACAGGCGCCGAGCCGGGGGGAAGAGGGACGTTAACTATTTTATGAAAAGCTTTTTTTTTTTGCTACAGAGTCTCACTGTGTCTCCCTCAGTAGTGTGCTGTAGCGTCACAGCTCACAGCAACCTCAAACTCTTGAGCTTAAGCGATTCTCTTCCCTCCACCTCCTAAGTAGCTGGGACTACGGGCGTCGCCACAATGCCCCGCTATTTTTTTTTTTTGCGTTTGTCATCGTGGCTTAGCTGACCCGGGCCGGGTTCGAACACTCCAGCCTTGGTGTATGTGGCGGCGGCATAACCACTGTGTTATGGGCGCCGAGGCGACAAGTTTTTTAGATTCTTAATATAGTGGATGTTTCATACGCTCTCCCAGAGAGGACAGCTTGATCTTTTAACAGTATAAATTAGGGGTGGCGTCTGTGGCCCAAAAGGGTAGGGCGCCGGCATATCGTATGAGTTCAAACCCAGCCCTGGCCAAACAAACAAAAAACAGTATAAATTAGGCTGCAGATCGCAATTAGAATAAAATGGAAGCGTTTCCACGTGATTGGTCCCTCCCCTTGATCTTTGTGTTTGCACAGCCAGAAGCTTTAGGTTCAGCTTTAGGGTCTTTGCAGTTGCTGTTGTGTCAACTTAAACCCCCCCCTCCTAGAAATTTCTATGGCTGGCTTTTTCTCATCATTAGCTGAAAGGTCTCCTGCTCACCCTACTTCTGCCTCACTCATGGCTGTATTCCCAGTACCAAGATCTCTGCAAGGGCACAGTACTTAATAAATGCAAAAGAACCTCTGTAAGTTGACCATTTAAGGAACTGTAACAAACTGGTCAACATACAGAGGTGGTCAACATAAGGAACTAGGCTTTACTGTACTGATACATGTGGTGCATGTCTGGTCTATGAAAATTAGGTCAACTCAATGTAGGGAGGTGGTCCACTTGGGAAATTCTGTATTTTAAAATTTTGAAATGAATCAGCAGGGCGCGATGGCTCACACCTGTAATCCTAGCACTCTGGGAGACCCAGGCACGTGGATTGCCTGAATTTAGGAGTTCAAAACCAGCCTGAGCAAGAGTGAGACCCATCCCCCCAACCCCCCACCCACCCATCTCCATCTCTAAAAATAGCTGGGTACTGTGGCAGATGCCAGTCCCAGCTACTTGGGAGGCTGAGGCAAGAAAGCAAGAGGATCACTGGAGCCCAAGAGTTTGAGGTTGGTGTGAGCTATGACATCATGGCACTCTACCCAGGGTGACAAAGTAAGACTCTGCCTCAATAAAGTAAATAAATAAATGTTGAATAAATGAAATGCTTATCAACTGACTATAGTGCCCAAACGCAGGTGGGAAATTGTTCAAGAAAACAAGCAGCAGGTTCTTCCAGAGTCCTAAATTTAAATACGGATGTACCTTCTCACCCTCCTTCAAGCATTATTGTTGACTTAATTATGTCAAACACTCAATGGCATGCATATATTGCCTGTCTTCGTGGAGCTTGCAGTCTAGCAGGGAAGATCAATCAATTAAAAATTACAGTTGTCTTGGCTCGGTGCCTATGGCTCAACCGGCTAAGGTGCCAGCCACGTACACCTAAGGTGGTGGGTTCGAATCCCCAGCCCGGACCCGCCAAACAACAATGATGGCTGCAACCAAAAAATAGCCGGGCGTTGTG
>NW_003852415.1:924282-925396 GCF_000181295.1 Otolemur garnettii
AAAAAAAAAAAAAAAAAAATTACAGTTGTCTTTATGAAGTGCTATTTCAAAGGTAGTCTGTAGCAGGGTTTCTCATCTTTGACACCATTAAGTTTTGGGGTCTGATAATTCTTTGTTGGGAAGAGTTTCCTATACATCGTAGGATGTTGATCTACATCCTAGGCCTCTACCCACTGTGTACCAGTAGCATTTCTGCTGACCCAGCCAGAAGTTTTTGCCAACCAAAAATGTCTCCAGACATCACCAAATGACCCTGGGGATGGGGAGAACAAAATCCCAACTTTGCCCCAGTTTCCAGTATTGAGAACTAGTGCTCCAAAACCACATAGAGGGGGATCCCACTCAAGATGGGGAAAAGGGCTTGGCGTCTGTAGCTCTGCAGCTAGGGTGCCAGCCACATGCACCAAAGCTGGCAGGTTTGAATTGAGCCCGGGGCCTGGCAAACAACAATGACAACTACAACCCCCCAAAATAGCGGGGCATTGTGGCAAGGGCTTGTAGTCCCAGCTACTTGGGAGACTGAGGCAAGAGAATCGCTTAAGCTCAAGAGCTTGAGGTTGCTGTGAGCTGTGATGCCACAGCACTCTACCGAAGGCAACAAAGTGAGACTGTCTAAATAAAAAACGAAATAAATAAGATGGGGAAAAGGAGAATCCTGGAAGATTTTGCAGAAGAGGAAACAACTGAGTGGTTTTTAGACAGGGGAAGAGCTTAACTTATTCCCAAGCATGGTTTCACAAGTAGATCTTTCTTACTTTGAAAACCAAACAAATGAACACCTCAGAATGCAATATTTGAAAAATTGATAGAGCAACCAAAATACTAAAGCAAGTAGCCTCACCTATCTAGGGTTATCTAGGTTTATAGCTTTTGTTGCCTTTCACTTTCAAAAATGTCCCTATGTGGTATTTGGTCCAAACTGTCCCTGGGCCCCTCAATACTGTATATTACTATTCAATTTTATTTTATTTATTTTTTTGAGACAGAGCCTCAAGCTATCACCCTGGGTAGAGTGCAATGGCATCACAGCTCACAGCAACCTCCAGCTCCTGGGCTCAAGTGATTCTCCTGCCTCTGCCTCCCAAGTAACTGGGACTACAGGCGCCCGCCACAA
>NW_003852415.1:926189-927905 GCF_000181295.1 Otolemur garnettii
AAAAAAAAAAAAAAAAAAATCAAAATTTCAATAGATGTTACCTTAGAACTCTAACCATGAGATAGGTTACACGTTCAAGATGTATTTCAGGGTTTCATTTAACAGCCAGTTTTCTTCACGCTCTAGCACGTATATTGGATTGCAGTAAAACCATTCTCCTTAGACATAGGTTTGCAGCTATAAGTTGACCATTCAGACAAAATTCCTCCCAGGGGCCTTTTGTTTTTGTTTATTTATTTATTTATTTATTTTCAAGACTGAATCTCACTTTGTCACCCTCAGTAGAATGTGTGGTGGCATCATAGCTCATAGCAGCCTCAAAGTCTTGGACTCAGCCATCCTTTTGCCTTAGCCTCCTGAGTAGCTGGGACTGTAGGCGCCCACCACAGCACCCAGATGTTTTTAGAGATGGGGTCTTGCTCTTGCTCAGGCTGGTCTCTAACTCCTGAGCTCAAGCAATCTACCCACCTCAGCCATCTTCTTGCCTCAGCCTCCTGATTAGCTGGGACTGTAGGCGCCCACCACAACACCCAGATGTTTTTAGAGATGGGGTCTTGCTCTTGCTCAGGCTGGTCTCTAACTCCTGAGCTCAAGCAATCTACCCACCCCAGCCATCTAGGGTACTAGGATTATAGGTGTGAGCCAGCCTCTAGGAACTTTTAAATGGAACTTTTCCGTGTTTCAACAGAACACACAAATAACAAACACAAACTATACAGAGAATCTTCAACACAAAATGCCAGGGCTTATCCAACAAATGAGAATCCAAAGAGGACTAAATGCCACCCCAAATGGCATCTCAGTTTGTATGCCCCAAATACTCTTCAAGGTTGGACAGTAAACCCTTCCCAAATGGTGGCCTAGACTTTCCATTCCCTGGGAACTGCAAATGAGCTCAATCCAAACTATGTTCTCTAGTTTTGTTGGACCTGTGACTTCCACCCTAGATGGTACTTCCAAACAAATTCAAATAAAATGCCCTGCCAAAGAGCAAGAAGGTGAAAAAAACCTCCTAAATGGGTGAAATGGGGGGGTTCCTCGGGACACCCCAGGGAATTTACCCAACAAAAAGGCCTGGTGTCAGACCCTTTCCAAATCCATTTCCTTCTCAAACCATTCAGGTTATGGGGAGCTGCATCTACAGAGACAGAAGTCCATGGAGCTAAAACATGCCCCAGCAGCTGCTGGGACTGTCCCGCACTCCTTCCAGTGCAGACCCACGGGCTCTGACTGCTCTTTGACAGGTGCCATTCTATCAGGAAGCCAAACATGGGAATGGCAACATGTGTTTCTGAAAGTTCAGAAGTTCCATACTTGTTCTCAAGTTCGCATCAGAAAAAAGAAGAACAAGTGGATTTTGAGAAGGAAAAGGAAATGTGATGCACTGCCAGCACAGAAAGAAAAGTGGCAGACTATCGATCTTGAAATATTGATTTCTTCCTGCTCAGTTTTATTTCTGAGCTAGCTTTTGAAGAATTTCTGACTCTTTCATCTTGGGAAACCTAACAAAACACTTCAAAAAAGTTGATGGCTGCAACTCATGATTTAATTCTAACATTCCCCACCTGACTGGTGCCTCCACTTCAGGAGGCCGGTTGTGGGGAGTTTATGGGGGTCGAGTGTGCCCCTCTGTTATCAGCTTGACAGGTGTGTTTCTGTTTGAAGTGGAATTTGTGAATAGTTGCACAGCTCAAACTTTTTTTTTTTTTTTTTTTT